>NC_090829.1:87604798-87907828 GCF_028021215.1 Eschrichtius robustus | reverse complement strand
GAGGGGAGTGGCATGATATATTTAAAGTGCTGAAAGAAAAAACCTTAACAACCCAAGAAAACTCTACCCAGCAAGGTTATTATTCAGAATTGAAGGAGAGGTAAAATTTCCCAGACAAGCAAAAACTAAAGGAGTTTATCACCACTAGACTGGCCTTACAGGAAATGTTTAAGGGTCTTCTTTAAGCAGAAAAGAAAAGATTATAACTAAAAATAAGACAATATATGAAAGAAAATATCTCACTGGTAAAGGCAAATATATATTAAAGCCAGTGGAACATCTGCTTGAGAAGCTAGTATGAAGGTTAAAAGACCAAAGTAGTAAAATCAACTATAACTACAATAAGAAGGGCTACACAGAATAAAAATGTGAAATATGATGACAATAACATAAACATAGGTGGGGGCAGTAAAAATATAGTGCTTTTAGAATGCATTCAAACTTAAGTAACTATCAGCTTAAAACTAACTGAGATATATGTATACACACACACACATACACAAACAATCACAAGAGACAACTACAAGTAAGCCAACAAACTGGACAATCTAGAAGAGATGGATAATTCCTAGAAACATCCAGTCTTCCAAGACTGATTCAGAAAGAAATAGAAAAAAATGAACAGACCAATTACTAGTATCAGTAGAATCAGTAATCAAAAAACTCCCAACAAACAAAAGTTTAGGGTGAGACGGCTTCACAGGTGAATTCTACCAAACATTTAAAGAAGAGTTAATACCTAATCTTCTCAAACTCTTTCAGAATATTGAAGATGAAGGAATGCTTCCACGCTCATTTTACGAAGCCTGCATTACCCTGATACCAAGACCAGACAGACACCACAGAAAAAAAAAAGTACAGGCCAATATCCCTGATGAACTTAGATGCAAAAATCCTCAACAAAATATTAACAAACCAAATTCAACAATACATCAAAAGGATCATACACTGTGGTCAAGTGGAATTTATTCCAGGGATGCAAGGATAATTTGATATCCACAAATCAATCAATGTGATACACCACATTAACAAAATGAAGGATAAAAATCATACGATCACCTCAATAGATGCAGACAAAGCATTTGCCAAAATTTAACATCTAGTTATGATAAAAACTCTCAACAAACTGAATATAGAGGGAATATACCTCAACATAAAGGCCATATACATCAAGCTCACAGCAACATCATGCTCAATGATGAGAAGCTGAAATCTTTTCCTTTAAGATCAGAAACAAGACAAGTATGCCCAACACTCACCACTTTTATTCAACGTAATATTGGAAGTCTAACCCCAGCAACCAGACCAAAAAAAGAGATAAAGGGCATGCAAATTAGAAGGGAAAAATTAAACTATCGCTCTTTTGCAGATGATATAATACTATATATAGAAAACCCTAAAGACGCCACCAAAAAACTATTAGAACTAATAAATTCAGTAAAGTTGCAGTATACAAAATTAACATACAGAAATCTGTTGCATTTCTATACATTAGTAACAAACTATCAGAAAGAGAAATTAAGAAAACAATCCTATTTACAATTGTATCAAGAAGAATAAAATACCTAGAATAAATCTAACCCAGGAGGTAAAAGACTTGTACTCTGAAAACTGTAAGACATAGATGAAAGAAATTGAAGACCACGCACAAAAAATGGAAAGATATACTGTGCTCATGGATTGGAAAAACCAATACTGTTTTTCACAGAACTTGAATAAATGATCCTAAAGTTTGTATGAAACCTCAAAAGATGCAGAATAGCCAAACAGTCTTGAGAAAAAAATAAGCAAAGCTAGAGGTATCATGCTTGATGATTTCAAACTATATTATACTACTATAGTATGCTATTACTATAGTAGTAATATGGTACAAATACTATACTACTATACTGGATATTATTAAAAAGACAACAAATAACAATGGTTGTCAAGGATGTGGAGAAATGGGAATTTTCTGCACTGTTGGTGGGATTGTAAATTGCTGCAACCTCTGGAAAACAGTATGGAGTTTCCTCAAAAAATTAAATATACAACTACCATACGATCCAGCAATTCCACTTCTGAGTATTGATCTGAAGAAAACAAAAGAACTAATTTGAAAAGATATATGCACCCCAATGTTCATTGCAGCATTATTTACAACAGCCAAGACAGGGAAGCAACCTAAGTGTCCCTCAGTAGATGAATGGATAAAGAAGATGTGGTATATGTATATACAATGAAATATTACTCAGCCATAAAGAGAAGGAAATCTTGCCATTTGCAGCAACATAGATGAATCTAGAGGGTATTATGCTGAGTGAAATAAGTCAGACAGAGAAAGAAAAATATCGTATGATTTCACTTATATGTAGAATCTAAAAAACAAAACAAACGAACAAACATAACAAAATAGAAACAGACTCATAGATACTGAGGACAAACTGGTGGTTACCAGAGGGGAGGGGGCGGGGGTGTGAGTTAATAGGTGACGGAGATTAAGAGGTACAAACATCCAGTTATAAAATAAGTCATGAGAACATAATATGCAGTATAGGGAATATTGTGAATAGTACTATAATAATTTTGTATGGTGTTGGTATATTATATATATTTGATATATATGGTATATATATCAAATCACTACGTTGTGCACCTGAAACTAGTATAACGTTGTAAGTCAATAACTTCAATAAAATTTAAAAAAAGAAAAGGGTCTGTGAGTTTCAGCATTAGAGGTCTTATTTCTACCATTAGAAGTCTATTTCTATTTCTGTTTCGCTGTGATGGAGATTGGGGTTTCCTGCACCCACAATTCCCCTGGGTGAAAAGGCTAAGGGTGGGAGGGCTGTATGATTTTTTTTACACACCAATAGGGCTTGTTTTTCAGAATCAGAGTGAATGAACCAGGCTCTCCTCTTTAAACCCAGGAAGGCAAAGGCAAAACTCATTTGTTTTTCTTCTTTAGAAACGTTGTGGCCTGTCCTCAGGCCTGTACTTCCTTTGCTTCCCCCCTTACATGTGACACTCTTCACCACCCTCTCCTTCAAATGCTTTTCTTTCCTTAACTTTAGCCCTGTTCAATCACCAGATACCGTTGCATCAGCCTCCTAAGTGGTCTTCCAGCATCAGCTCTTGCCACTCCCTCCTACAATCTGTTCTCTGCACAGCAAACTGGGTGATGTCTTTAATGCAAATGTGGTCATACTTGGCCCTTGTTTAAAGCCTTTCAGTGTCTCCTGTAGCTCTCAAGACAAAAACTCTAACCCTAAACTTGACCCCAAGGCCCTGCCCCTCCTCTGTGCTCTCTGTGCCCACACTGGCCTCCTTGCAGTTCCTTACATGTGCCTCACACCTCCACCTTTTGCTTTTTTTGTTCCCATTTAACTCCTTCAGCCTGCAGACCTCGGGAAATAACAGAAGGCTATGGAGATCGATAAGCCCGTTCTTGCCTCAATGAGCTCTCAATTTAGTGGAGAAAAAGTGACACGCAATTGAACAAATTGCAGCAAATGTGTGAGTGTTATACTAGAAATATGCCCAAGGAGCTTTGGGAGCAGAGGGAAGGGGCAGCTTGGAAACCTAAGTCTGTCAAAAGGAAAAATGATGTGAAAGCAATGACTTACTTTGCTTTGGGGAGTCTTGTCTCACTTTACAAATGTGCATTTTTTTCCTATAAAAGAAAAGGAAAGGAAACTGGTTGTTTTAATATTCAGAAACTCTCAAAGGGATTTACACTCAACTATGAAAACTTATGCTTAACTCATTTGTTAAAGTTATAAGCCTCTTATAATACCTCCTTCAGCCAGAGAAATAAGAGGATAGGAAAAAGAAAAAATTAAAGATAAGACCGAATAGAAATCTACTCCTTTGTGTTTCTCTCTCTCCCTTTTTCTCCTTCCTCCTCCTTTTTCTGAGGCTGGTATGGAATTGATTTATAGATGGAGAACTATGGTTATGTTATACATAACTTTTTTTTTTTTTTTTTATTGGCTGCGTTGGGTCTTCATTGCTGTGCGCGGGCTTTCTCTAGTTGCGGCGAGTGGGGGCTACTCTTTGTTGCGGTGTGCGGGCTTCTCACCGCGATGGCTTCTCTTGTTGCGGAGCACGGGCTCTAGAGCTCAGGCTCAGTAGTTGTGGTGCACGGGCTTAGTTGCTCCGCGGCATGTGGGATCTTCCTGGACCAGGGCTCGAACCCGCGTCCCCTGCATTGGCAGGTGGATTCTTAACCACTGCGCCAGCAGGGAAGTCCCCTCTACATAACTTTTTGGAGAGTTTTTTTCTGACAAAATTTCAATTTCTTTTATATCAAGGAGCCATTTTTATATCCAATCCCAACCTCAATCCCAATCTATGCTATCCAAACAAGCAAGCAAGCAAGCAAGCAATCAAACACCTCCCGTATGAGCACAGAGGTGACTGCACTGTACTGATGACCCTCGGAAAAACACAGTATAAATATAATGGCAGCCAATTATCATCACAGGAGACAAGGACAACATCTGCTCTAAGGAGAATGACCATATGTCCTGGTTTACACAGACAGTTTAGTTAATGTTGTTATCAATCATTTAGTGACACTTAACTATTTTTAGCCTCCTTTTCACTCGCAAAAGTTTCCCAGTTTGAACAATGAATTATATAGTCACCCTGGCTATACGTTCTCTGTGCAAGGGACGGAAATGCATGCTTCTGTCCTAGGTAGACGCTGGGATTTGCAGTGTGATTAAGGTGCCTTTCTCTACATTGATAGCCAGTTTCATCCTTGCTTCTGAGGGTTTCCCGTTTGAAGAGTGTGTAACCACCCATGAGACTATTGTTCCTGTTTCTCACCAAACTCGAAGCGTCACTTCCCTGACTGACTCTCAGATGATGGTGCCTGGGCTAGTGCCCAGCTTCCACTGTGGCCACGGACAGTGGGTAATTCACAGGTAACTTACAGCAAATACCACATTGAAACTACACTTATAGGGAAATAACCCCTGAAAACAGTTCTCCACTCACCATGGAAGGCAGAAACACCCGTCAGCGATGTGGCAGTCCCAGCATCTAAAATACCCAAGAGGTGACACAAATCACAAGTTTAGTTTCTGCAGCTTTGTTAGGGTGACTCTCTTCCCTTTGTCATTTCTGTGAAAACCCTTTTTTTTTCTCCCCCAAGAGAATATTCATTCTAGGTGACTTGAACACATCTGTCATACTAGAATGGCTTCATCCTCCCAGGACATTAACTGGACCTTTGGAAATATGACATTATCAACTCCTAATCAGAGAAGGAACTTTCTGCTGTGTTCCCAGCAAAGGAAAAAAGGCTTGCTTATCTCCGATTCCAGCGATTTATGTGGCCTCTTGTGATGAAGGACACACAGAGTTATCTCCAGGAAATCAAAGTAAAAGTGTGTGGACATTTGAGAAATTTCTTCTAGGCACCGATTAGGCAATGTTTACATAGGATCCCACTGCACTCTGAATTTCTCCTATTTACACTCTATTATAATTTTCTGCTCACTTGTCTATATCCTACACTAGAAGGTGAATTTCACAAGGTTGGGGACCATATTTGTCTGTTCATCATGGTATAGATTACCAGCATATGCCACAATGTCTGGCACATAATAAATATATTTTCAATAAGTATTTGATAAATGAAGGAGTGGCTAAGAACAGAGCAATTCTAACTGGCTCAGATCATCAGATCCGCCTTATTGACCTCAAGGTATAGATATATAAACAGGGCTTGTTATCTCTTTAATGGCAGAAAGGCTCAGGGTCTCTGGGCAGTCAGACATTGAGGCTAAGTCTGGGCATCTTTCTGAACTGAGTAACTATGTAGAAAAATATGTATTTCTATGTGACACCATATAATGAATGTATGATGCTAAATGTAAAGCAATAAGCTAAATGCAAGAATATCAGTGCCCGATAAGGGCACTGGCCTTGTCTCATGTAAATTGCAATTTTCACAGAAAACACCAAGGCAGAGAACATGGGATAAAAGGGAAGGAAAGAATTAAATAAAGAAAATAAATTGGCTCATTGTTTGGGTTGGGTTTCTGTACAACTATCTTTTTATTGGTGGGCAGTTTAGGGTATAGAGAAAAAGAAACTAAAAATTAAACACAATTTACTATGTGCTTACTATATATCTATATATATCTATATATATATATATATATATATATATATATACACACACATATATATATGCACACACACTATAAATGCTACTTACTATTATATATATATTACTTACTATACATACTACTTCCTAAATGTAAATAACATATACATTTTCTATGTTATATTTCACTTAATCCCAGAATAAGTCCATGAGGTAGATATTATGATTCTATGTCTTACCCAGAAAGAAATTGAGGTAAAAAAACTTATGCAACTTGTCTGAGGACAAGTGGGAATAAGTGGGAGAAGCTGAGTTTGCTTCTGGCAGATTCATCCTCTGAAACTCTGAGCTCTTCTCATGAAGGGAATCGGTGCCATTCTGCCTGATGGTGGGAATTTCCCTGCTTTTTGTAATGAATTTGATCTGGAGAGACATGGTGGCGTCTGCTGACTGGATGATGACCAGGTGTAAGGGTGAAGTTGAAAATCAGATCCAAGTAAATATAAGACTTTTGAGTATATTAAGGAAGACATTTTAAGTCAGCATAGAAATGAAGACTCTGGGCCAACTGAGTAACTATGTAGAAAAATATGTATTTCTGTCTGACACCATATAATGAATGTATGATGCTAAATTTAAAGCAATAAAACTATGAAAATTATACTGTGGCTTTGTCTTATTTTGGGATGGGGAAATAATTTTAAGCATAAATTGGTAGAAACCAAAAAGCTTCCTAGATTTAATTCAATGATGTTTAAATATATAAGAAAAACATAAAATTTCTGTATGGCACAAGACACTCAGATTGGACAAAAATATTTTTGGTAATATTTATGAGAAAGGGCTAATTTCTTCAAAGTAAAAATAGCTTTTACAATCAATAAAACAAAGTAGACCAAAATCCAAAACAAAAGCGGACAAAAGGCATATTAGCTCTTCACGGATGAAAAAATACACATCTCTGATAAATATAGACAGTAAAATAAAGATAATGCTTCTAATGTTATAAGTAGTTATAACCGTGACTTCCCAGTTTATTTTCTTGTTTATACTTTATTTATTCTCCAATTTCTTTTACAACTAACATGTATTAATGTCACAATCCTTCACTGCCTCATCAAAGTTCTAAAATACAAAATTACAAATGTAACATCAATCATAACTTTCTCAGTCACATCATATCTGTATTTTGTTTTATTTTTCTTTTCAAGAAAGTATTTATTTAGGTTTCCAATCATTCATTCGGCGTTTATTGAGTACCTACTATATGCCAGAAACAATGTTAGGAAACAGAAATTCAAAGATGAATAAGAAACAGTCTCTACTTTTGAGGACCTCACATGTGGACATAAAAATAGGGACTTATAATCTGATAGAAGAATGCTAGAGTTTCAGACTTAGGGCTGTGAGGAGCTGAGGAGAAGTCCCAGACAACACTGACCCTCAGGGAGGGCCGGGAGACATTCCTCGGGCCCACCAAACCTCCTTTTGGCAGGTGGCTTTTTGGATTCTATGTTCTAGCTCTCAGTGGCATGAACTGAGCTCTGGGACACCAAACACAATCCTGTAAAACCACCCCCCAACTCCCCAGCTAGCTCATTTTCTCCAAACCACCTCACTTTGTACCATAGGGATTCCCTTGTTTTGGGTGGTACTAATTTTTACAATGGCTGCTTTGACATTAATGAAGATGATGGTCCAAAAAAAGAATATCTTCTAATTATTGGACCCTACTCTGTATCAGGTACTATGCTAACATCACACACACTAGAACCCTCCAGCATAGGTATTGTGTTATTATTTCCAGTTATCATGAGGAAACTGAGGCCCAGAAAAGTTAAGCCAAGTTCTCTACCAATTTCAATGACCTCTGCTTACCTGTTGCAGGGAATGTGCATCAGGTAAGGTCTTATGCTATCAGGAAGCTTGCTGTTTATTTCGAACTTTAATAGTGACTAAAAGGGTGGTGGTGTGTTTAACCTTAGAAGAGCATAGCCTCCGGGCCCCCAGAAAGTTGTTCCATTTCTTAGGGGGTAGTCTATTGCACAGAACTTCCTTGATAAAGTCTTGCCTTTCAGCTGTCCTCCACCAGATGCTCACTGTGATTCTGGGGGAGAAGGCCAACCTATAAGGAATTGAACGTGTTCTCTGGCACGTAGTAGGCACTTCATTCTTGTCAGTCCCTTACCCAATTGCTTTCTCCCCAAGAGTAGACCTCTTTTTCTCTTTCTGGCTACATTGCCCAGACCCATCTCCTCTGCTCCCCATTAGGGAGTCTGGGCTCACCTGTTTTCCCTCAGCAGAGAGTTCCCCATCCTCTCAGTCCTCTTGGTGCCTTCCCCTCGGCTTGCCCTGTGTTCTGACAAGGGCTGCTCCTGACTTAGAGACAGGGCTGCGTTGCTCGGCCACCAGGGCAGAGAGAGCTGAGAGGAGAGTATCCCTTTGCAGAGGAGAGGAGGAGCCCGGGGGGAGGAGATTCAGAAGTGCACACATGCACAACTTCCTAAAATGTCAGAGGCTGAACCAACTGGGTTATTGCCCTTAACCAGAAGTCGTTAGTCAATGAGAGTTTTGAACAAATGGGGAAGCCCCGTCTGCAATTGTAAACAGGCCATGGGGGTTTTTCACCTCAGATGCCTAAACTTATTAAAGCACTTTGTAGTCCTAGAAACATCAGACGGAGGGAACTTTGTTTTAAAACAAAAAAGCTTTAAAATCAAGCCATAGACCAGTAGAAAATATTAGCAAAACATACATCTGGTAAAAATATATATATATTTTTTAATAAGTGGATTTATTTAGAGAGAAACACTCCACAGACAAGAGTGTGGGCCATCTCAGAAGGTGAGAAAGGCCTGGTAAAAAGATTTTTATCCAAAGTGTGTAAGGAACTCTCAAAACTTACTAAGAATAGAACAAACATCAAATAACAAAACAGGCAAAATATTTGAACAGATATTTCATCAAAGAAAACATACAGATGGCAAACAAATTCATGAAAAGATGCTCAACACCATGGTCGTTAGGGATGTAATAATGTAAATCAAAACTACAATGCAATACTTTTGCACATCTATTAGAATGGATAACATTGAAAACAAAAACAAAAACTGATAATACCAAGTGCTGACAAGGGAAGCGGAGCATCTAGAATTCTCACATACTGCTGATGGGAATGCAATATGGTTTAGCCTCTTTGGAAAAGAGTATGGCAGTTTCTTATAAAGTTAAACATAGCCTTACCACACAACCTAGCAACTCCACTCTTAGGCATTTACCCAAGAGAAATAAAAAATTAAGATCTCTAAGAACCTGTATGTGTATGTTTATAGCTGCTTTACTCATAATTGCCAAAAAAAAACCCAAAACAAAACAGAAAAAAACCCCTGGAAATAACCCAGATAATCTCAAGTAGTGAATGGCTAAACAAACTATGTCACATCCACACGATGGGATTCTGCCCAGTAGTAAAAAAGAATGGACTACTAATATATACAACAACATAGATGATTCTCAAATGCATTACGCTGAGTGGAAGAATCCAGATTTAATATCTACCTTTTGTGACATTCAGGATGAGACAAAACTGTAGGGACAGAAAACACATCAGTGGTGGCCAGAGAAGGGGTAGGGGAAGGTTTGATCTTCAAGGATCAGGAGGGAATTTTTTTGTTATTGTTGTGTATCTTGTGGTGGTGGTGACATACATGACTGTATGCATTTCTCATAATTCATAGAGCTGTATACCAAAAAGCATGCATTCTACTATATGTAAATTATCTCAATAGAAAGAAAGGTTAAAAAATGAAAGTAATTAACTTGGGGACAGGAATTACAGATTTTTAAAATTATTCTTATAGTTGATGGTTGGTTCAAGTTTGGCCACTCATTTGTTCCTTCATTCCTTCAACAAGTATATGCTGAGCACCTACTGTATGCTGGGCACTGTGGGTTTAGTGGTGAACGAAGCAGATACAGGCCTGCCCTCATGGAGCTCCTTGAAATGAAATGAAACAAAGTGCAAAAGACCTTACTGCTTGTCCTAGAGTAATGGAGAGGTCATACCTGCAACAGGCAGGGCAGAGTGGGGAAGCAGCTTAGAAGAAACCATGTTAGAGAAGCTGGGGTACTAGTTGTGCAACACCAGACCCATCACACATCACTCTTGCCCCCGTTGCTGCTCTCCAGACGTCAGGCTATCTATGTGGGGGGTTTCCAGGAGCACTTTATGACAAATGGGCTGAGAGGTGGACAACACTTGCCTAGGAGGACAAAGTATTCTGGAGTGAGTAGGGCTTGTGAGAGGGGAAGGAGGGTTATGCCAGTCTAGGAGGGCTCAATGCATGAAGTAAAATATATTATGATTTATAACATTTTAGTCCTGCAGGGGAAAATACAAGTGAAAGATAATAGCCTAATTCTCTCTGTTGAAAATAAGGGCAGAGACTTTTTCCCCTCCCTTTTTTTAGAGCATTTATTTTAGAAAACTTGTAAGTTCTTTCTCTCCATCTTTAAGATACATGTAAATCTTTTAAAAATTGAATAAACAATTCAGGAACATTTCCCCGGGACCTGGGGCCCATCTTTTTGAAATGCAATCACAAGGAAGATAAGGCCCTTATCTCCCAGTTTTCCTGGGAGAATAGGAACCAAACTTCAGCTGGCCCCTGGCTCCAAATTTCAAACCTACCTACAGGCAAAAGGATAAGAGGAAAATTTCTCTTTTAAGGACAATCAGCAAACATATTACCAAATGCATTTAGGGTGAATAATGTGTGAAAAATAATGCAGTCAAGTCCTCTTATTTGAGGACTAGACATTGCTTATCTTGAAAAAGTGTATACAATGGATTGTATCTGTTTGGCTACATAAAAGGGCAAGATTTCTTTGTTTTTGTAATCTCCTTAGTGGATTGCCTATGATTCTCATTACATTCTGGTTTAATGCTTATTCAATAATAAAACTTTCTCTTCCTTCTACTTTTGTGGAGAGATTTTCTGGGGCAGCAAGAGATTGTGTGTTTTTAATTATATTTCTCCAATAGAACCTCCATTCAATTTTTCATTAATCCCTCAGGTAATTTATCCTAGGAAAGATATTAAGATAGCAAATTTTCTTATCTTGGGAATATCTGAAATTCAGGAAACCCTCCCCTCAGTAAGTTAGTTGAACAGTGAAGAAAGAAAATTCTTAACAAAGCATATATAAAAATTAAGGATGTCTACTGCACACAGATCTAAGAAATCTGGGGCTGCCCTAATCTGTTTCTCCCATTCTCCTGTGTCAAAACCACTTCCTTTCCCAGGTTGAATAATTACAATAAATTTTAAGGAATTTCTTCCAAGTTATCTAAAGCTTTCTATTCTGTTGTGGGGAGAAATAAAACAAAAGTAAACTAAACTTCATCTACCCTTCTAGGTTCTTCTGGCTGGTCTAAGAATTAAATCCACAGGAGACAGATTAACGGGAAAAAAAACAAATTTAATTATATACTTACAGGGGCTCCATAAGAATATGAGGCCCAAGGACAAGTTAGGCAGTTGAGGCTAATATGCCTTCTGAGAGAAGAAGGAGGGGGTAGGGGCTTGAGACTTCAAAGGGGAGGAAGGCAATTCACATGGAGATGGCGAAGTAAATGTTGGATAACAAATGTTTGCTGGGCCATGCAGAGTCAATGGGACACAGACAGGAGTTTGGGCTCCAGGCTCTGCTGAGCTCCCCATACCACACGTAGCCCGAATTCTTTGTAGGTTTCTCTGGTGGTAGTGCTCTTCCTGGACCGGACTCTTTGTCTAAATTCTTTTAGGCAGTTAAGGAGGGGGTGGGTAAAAAGAAAGAGTTCTTGAGCCTTTTGCTTTTTAAAAAAAATCAGCCCCCAATAATTCTCAAGCTAAAGGGATAGTCTAGGGTGGCAAGTTTTGTTCCCCTACACCATATATAGGAAATCTGAGATAACAGCCAATGGTCTGCCATTTTGTGTGTGAAGAAAGTGGTGCGTGTGGGAGAGAGAGAGAGTATGAAGGTGTCTTGACACACTGTTATAATTAACCTTTCTCTTCCCTATTACTTTCAGGAAAAAATTAAAAATTTACTTTAAAGTCCCTATCCTCAGTGGCCTCTCTACGTGTTGCACCACCTAGAGGTCAGAAGCAGGGAACCAGAGTTTTTCAGCATCATGGAGGAAAGACAAAATGGACAAGGGAGTTAGCCAGTGAGTAGGGCAATTGTTGACTCCTCACCAGTATAAATTAAGATATCCTAGACGTTGGGTAGGGCAGCTTGAGCAAACAGCCTGGACTCTGCCCCAAGGGTGGCTTCATTAGTTCCAGTGTTGAGCAAAGCCTTCTTTGCGTTCAGAGAGTCAACACCATAGGGGTGAGTGTTGGAAATCAACCTTCCATTATAATTTAAGAAAAGGCTGGGGATTGCTCCCTAACTTTCAACTTTGAGTTTTACTCAGGCCATTAGATGGAGAAGCTGAGCTGTGGAAGCGTTAGCTACTGATCATGAAAATTTCTTATGATTGTGTAAGGTAGCAGGAAGGAGCAGGACACGTATAATATGCACATTTATTGCTGTGAAAACAACTCTGGACTAAATAATCTACCTCTGCTCCACAAATGAAAGTCCAGAAATACTCACACCCACACAAAGAAGCCAAAGTAACAAATCTTCGAATCATACATTCTCTGTCCTTCTTGGTGCTTACTCCAGTGCCTAATACATATGAGAAATTATATGAATTAAATTCTAAATAAAAGCCTGGATGTTTGTAAGCAGATGATGGTGAAATCAGAGGAAGGTTGAGTTGGAATCTTTAAATTAACTTTCCTATCCTTAGGCATTACTGTAAGAGAATTAATTACCAATGCAAAGCCTGTTTTGCTGTATCTCCAAGATCATAGGATAGTATAATTAGAATAATCATTTGTTGAGAGCTTTCTATAATCTACGTCCTGCGTTAAATGTTTTAGGTATAATTTCTTATTAGTTCATGCAAGAATTCTATGGGGTAAATACCATTTCCTCTATATTATGGATGAGGACACTAGGCTCACAGAAGTCAAGGGACTTGCTCAAGACACCCCAATAGTAATCTAGGATATAAGTGCAAACAGGGCATGCACTTTATTCATTTTCCTATTCAATAAGTACTTGTGGAAAGATGGCCTTGACTTTGAACTTAGGTCTGTATCACTCCAATGTGTCCAGAAAGGCTGAAACATATTTACATGTCTGGAGTGTGTTATGGCTTCCCAGTTCTTGTGTGGCTTTTGTCGACTAAAAAAAAAAAAAAAAAAAAAAAAAAGCACAACATGAGAGCTGTGAGTTCAGTTTTATTTGGAGATTTATTGAGGACTATAGCCTGGGGATAGCTCTGAGAAGCTGCTCTGAAGATGTAAGGAGGGAGGTCAGTACATATGTGATTTTTGGAGAAGGGGTACATGCAGTCAAGCACACATCTCAGTGGAAGGTTGCTGCTAGTCACAAAGAACAGATATCTCTGTTAATGATTTTTCTAAGTACAGGAAGATACAAGAAATTAGGTTTATAAAGTTTTCTCCTGAAAATATATGCCAATTTTCCCAGAGCACAGAGTGCCTCATTCCTTATCTCCACCCTGAACTCCTTTCAGGGTGTGTTGAAAGTCAGCGACTGCAGTGGCCAATGACTCAATCCTTGTAGAACCAGATGGCGAGTGACATTTAGTTGGCACTTTCAACTTCAGACTGACTTCAGCTTCCAAGGCCGGTTAGAGGTCTTTTGGATAAGAGTGATTCTTTGAACTTTTTCAGTCTCAAAAAAACAGATGGTATAAATCAAGCCCTAGGTAGTCCTTTTTAGACTTTTGTGATTAGAGATGGGAGCTGGGAGAGCTATTTATGCTAAGGAAAATCATTTTGGAGCATTTTATGACAGGAAAAGAACTGGTTTACTTAAGAATTCTTATAGAGTCAGGAATATAATGGCTTAGTTAAGACATCACCATTCTGCCTTCCCTGAAAAAAGTCTCATAGACAGGGTGAAGGCTGCATGATGGGAAAATATTGAAAGGTCTTCCTGAGTATAATTTTCTAACTACTTACTTTTTGGTACATAATATGAGTTGATTAGGAATCCTGCCTAATGTCAGAGAGTTATGTGTTTGAAAACTATGACTGTTAATTGCTGATATTCCTCATTAAGGAGTATTTGGTTTTATTTTTTTAAATTGTATTGAAATATAGTTGATTTAAAGTGTTGTGTTAATTTCTGTACAGCAAAGTGACTCAGTTATACACATATATATTCTTTTCCATTATGGTTTATCACAGGATATTGAATATATTTCCCTGTGCTATATAGTAAGACTTTGTTGTCTACCCATCCTATATATAATAGTTTGCACCTGCTAATCCCAAACTCCCAATATTTCTCCCCTGCCCTGCAACCACAAGTCTGTCTTCTATGTCTGTGAGTCTGTTTCTGTTTCATAGATCTGTTCATTTGTGTCATATTTTACATTCCACATATAAGTAATATCACATGGTATTTGTCTTTCTCTTTCTGATTTACTTTGCTTAGTATCTCTAGGTCCATCCATGTTGCTGCAAATGGCATTATTTCATTCTTTTTAATGGCTGAGTAATACTCCATTGTATATATACACCACATCTTCTTTATCCATTCATCTGTCGATGGACATTTAGGTTGTTTCCATGTCTTGGTTATTATAAATAGTGCTGTTATGAACATAGGGGTGCATATATCTTTTCAATTGCAGTTTTGTATGGGTATATGCCCAAGAGTGGAGTTGCTGGATCATATGACAATCCTATTTTTAGTTTTTTGAGGAGCCTCCATATTGTTTTCCATAGTGGCTGCACAAAGTTACATTCCCACCAACAGTGTAAGAGGGTTCTCTTTTCTCCACACTCTTTCCAGCATTTATTATTTGTAGACTTTTTAATGATGGCCATTCTGATCAGTGTGAGGTGGTACCTCATTGTAGTTTTGATTTGCATTTCTCTAATAATTAGCGATGAAGAGCATTTTTCATGTACCTCTTGGCCGTCTGTATGTCTTCTCTGGAGAAATTTCTATTTAGGTCTTCTGCCCATTTTTTGTGGTTTTTTGTTATTGAATTGTGTGAGCTGTTTGTATATTTTGGAAATTAAGCCCTTATTGGTTGCATCATTTACAAATATTTTCTCCCAGTGTGTAGGTTGTCTTTTAATTTTTTTATGGTTTCCTTTGCTGTGCAAAAACTTATAAGCTTGATTAGGTCCCATTTGTTTATTTTTGCTTTTATTTCTATTGCCTTGGGAGACTGACCTAAGAAAACATTGGCACGATTTATGTCAGAGAATGTTTTGCCGATGTTCTCTTCTAGGAGTTTTATGGTGTCTTGTCTTATGTTTAAGCCTTTAAGCCATTTTGAGTTTATTTTTGTGTATGGTGTGAGGGTGCGTTCTAGCTTCATTGACTTATGTGAGGCTATCCAACTTTCCCAACACCACTTGCTAAAGAGACTGTCTTTTCTCTATTGTATATTATTGCTTCCTTTGTCAAAGATTAATTGTCCATAGGTGTGTGGTTTGATTTCTGGGCTCTCTATTCTGTTCCATTGATCTGTCTGTTTTTGTGCCAATACCACACAGTTTTGGTTACCGTAGCTTTGCAGTATTGTCTGAAGTCTGGGAGGGTTATGCCTCCTGCTTTGTTTTTTTCCTCAGGATTTCTTTGGCAATTCTGGGTCTTTTATGGTTCCATATAAATTTCAACATTATCTGTTCTAGTTCTGTAAAAATTGTCATGGGTAATCTGATAGGGATCACATTAAATCTGTAGATTGCTTTGGGCATTATGGCCATTTTAACAATATTAATTCTCCTAATCCAGAAGCATGGAATATCTTTCCATTTCTTTGAACCATCTTCAGTCTCCTTTATTAATGTTTTGTAGTTCTCAGCATATAAATCTTTCACCTCCTTGGTGAGGTTTGTTCCTAAGTATTTAATTAATTTATTTATTTTGATGCAATTTTAAAAGGGATCGTTTGTTTATATAAGGAGTATTTGGTTTCAAAAAGGAGGTAGCAACACAGCTCCAATACCTCACTAAGTGAGCTTTGGGGGAGGGATGTTAGCATATGACTTGCTGGGGGCAATAATAAAACAAGAGGATTATTTTTAATGATAAGGGGACTATTTGAAACAAAATGGGAATTTGTTCAGCTCACTGAGAGGGCTCCTACAATGTACCCAGGCAGGTGGATGGTATAGCACTCTTCCCTGTCATTTCTTGGACTATTGTTTCAGAACGAATGACCCTTGGGAAGAATATTCCTTCATCAGCAAAGTTTCCTGTTTTTCATTAGTAAGACTAACATAGAATATAGAAAGTTAAGTTATGCATCTGGAGGGAAAAAAAAAATACAAACTAGGTTTAAACACTGTAAAAGTTAAAAGCTAAGTTAAAAATAAAATCCCAAGGGTCAAAAGACCAAGTAAAGAGCCCTTATCTAAAAATATTAAAAGCAGACAATATTCTGGGCCTTGTAAGCAAATAAGTGGGCTTCCCCTGAGGAGTCAAGCGGAAATGAGCTCTAAGCACCTTTCTCAGGCCAAAATTGGCATTACATTCTTTCTGGTGAAGGAGGAGTCCTGGGCACACAATCACCGTACCCTGCTGAGGAGGGTGGGTATACACCTTGCAAGGTGCTGCAATTATTTCATATCTCAGTGCCTTGTTCAGGCTTCTTTCCCCACGTGGAAATGTTTACCCTCAAGGACACGGACCTAGTCAGACACTGACAATGACTAATATTTTTTGGAGTGTATCCTTCTCTTCTCCATGGGCTTAGATTTCCACCCCCCTCCTCCCCACCCCCCAAAAAATCTAGAGAACTTAAAAACCATTGTAAATTATTCTGAATGTATTTGGGTGATTTGAGTACCGGTGTCATCACGTCTAGCTGTGACTTTGAGCAATTTTCTGGATTCTTTAAGCTCCATTACTTTCTCTTTAAAATGGGATGATGATAGTACCTACCACCTAAAGTTCATGTAGTGATGGCTCAAGCTGAAACGAGGGCAAGACCCTCAGAAGAGTGCCTGGTGCACACTAAGCTCGCTGTCAGTGATGGCTACTGGCGGAGAGCACTTCTTCCCCCTCCTGATTTCTGGTTCCAGACTGAGGGCTTCACTCTCCATTGCCTTAACACTCCTGGCCTGTCACCACCTCCTCATTCATTCTGCTGATGTGGAGTGGCTTATCAGGTTAATGAATTTGGAAGCAGAATCTGGATGTTCTTTGTCCAGCCCCTTCTTCCTGATTCCTTTTGGGGGCAAACTTGCCCTTAGAAATCTTATTTTCTACTGTTCTCAGCTATGCAGTAAGCTTAGTGGTAAATACCTACAGTGGTAAATCTGTCCAAATCTGGGAGTCAAAAGGCAACCATGTATTCCATGTCAGCTCAGTCACTAATAAAGGTGTGTGTGTCTGTGTGGGGAGAGTGGGATGTGTGTGTTTTAGTTTCTAAGTGCCTTAATCCTCTGTCTTAATTTTCACTTGGTTCAGAACTCAGGAGAGGAAAGGTACTCATTAATAAGATCCCTCAGGTATTATGCTAAGTGAAATAAGTCAGACAGAGAAAGACAAATACATATCACTTACATGTGGAATCTAAAAAATAAAACAAGCTAATGAATATAACAAAAAGGAAACAGACTCACAGGTATAGAGAACAAAGTAGTAGTTATCAGTGGGGAGGGGGAGGGGGCAATATAGGGATAGGGGATTAAGAGGTACAAACCGTTATGTGTAAAATAAATATGCTACAAGGATATATTGTACAATACGGGGAATATATCCAATATTTTATAATAACTAAAAATGAAGTATAACCTTAAAAATTGTGAATCACTATGTTGTACACCTGTAACTTGTATAGTATTGTACATCAACTACATCTCAGTAATAAAAAATAATGTCTCTTCAGACATTAAAAGAGCTGTCATGTAACTATCACTGGAAAAGAACTGGTTGAGTTTAGTTTTGGAGAGAAGTGATAGCAGTTTGATTTGACTTTCCCAACAGCAACAAACCAAACTGTCTTCTCCACAAGCGCATTTTGTGAATGGAGTCTCTACACTTGGCTTCTGAAAGCTGTGCCTCCCACCAGTTGTAGCAAGAAAAAAGTTTGGAATAACATCTCCCAACCCCTGGGTGGAAGCATGATCCTAAAGACATATATTTAAATTTTTATAAATTCTTCAGATACTTATTTAAGACTTACCATACTGGAGACTTACCATATGGTAAAATAGCTAATCACAGGCTTGTTTTCAAATCTCTGCTCTGCCTCTTACTAGTTGGGAGGTTTTCGGCAAATTACTCACACTCACTCTTTCAATTTACTCATTTGTAAATTGGAAATAATAGTACCTACCCTACATGATTGTTGTGAAGATTATGTAAGTTCATAACTGTACAGCATTTGTCATATACCAGCATACAGAAAGCACACAATATCTCTTCACTGTTAAGATTACCTTTTAAACTTATGTGCTGGGCGTTGTGGTCACTGTTGTAAATATAATGATGAACAAAATGGACACTGGCAGTTTCGCTTAGGACTGAGTTACATGGTTCAGTCTAAATCCATTTCCATTCTTTGCTATTTTAATTCACTGAGTGCTTCCAAAATGAGTGAAGTGCAATGAGTGACAAAAATCAATACTTGGTTCAAGAGCAACATTTAAAATACATTTTAATAGCATTTAATTTTCATAAAGTGAAGCAAACTATTCTTGCTCTAAGAGTAATATGCAAATTATTGAGGCGGCATAAGCTCATTTTCTGGCTCTAAAACTAAAACTCACTCTAAAATTTTCTGGGGTGTTTCACATATTTTAAATAATAGATATTTTAAATCAAGGAAATTTTGCAAAAGAAGTATTTTAAACGGAACAGTTGCAAGGTCCAAACTTCTTTCCTTGTGGCACCAAGAACATTCACACAGGATCCAACTCGAAGTTGCTCCCTCTTGAGGTAGGGAAATGCATTTCAAAAACAGGAGGCATCTCATGACAGCAAGTGCCAATCAATGCATGTGTCAGTCTTCAAAACAGCCTTGTCAACCATTTCTAAAAAAATGGAAAGGAAAGAAAACAAAGGCAAAAGAACTTTGGAATCTTTCAACATTGACCCACAACCTGGGATAGGATGTATTGGGAGTGTCATTTTCATTCTCACCAGAAACATCTGGTCATTATTGATGAGGCCAAGGAAGGAAGTTGAGCAAGTGAGTGTGAATCATTCATCCTCATAAAGGGGTGGCAGCGTGATTTAAACTGGGAGTCTGAATCCAAGTAGCCCTTGGCGTCTGCTGAACAGGACAGGGGTATTTTATGCATTATCAGGAGGAGGGTTTTCCACTGTGGGAATAACTCACTGGAGTCATTATCACTCACTGAGTTTCAGCTCTGGCTATTACCACTCCCTTTCCTAACACTATGGATTGCTGAGTGTAAAGGGTGGTAAAAAAGAAAAGACAACTTTAAAGTAATTTATATTTGAATAATGCTTGATAGTTTTACAATCATATTTTTCATTATAAGAGTAATAAAACTGCATAAAATAAGAGAGGTAAATAAGCCCATCCCTACTCTCACCTTTCCACTTAATTACATCATTTGGATTTATCTTTTCTGGCCTTGTTTTATGCTAAACAAGGTATAAGTACAGTTTTGCCTTCAGCTTTTATATTTTACATTGGACTACTCAATCAGTCTTTTTCATGGTTTTATGATATTCCGTGTATGGATGTTCTGTAGTGAAATTATACACTTTCTCATTGTTGAACACTTAGGCTCTTTTAAATTTTTTGCCCCTAGAAATAGTAGTGTACTAGACATGTTGTACATATGTCTACTTGAATACTTTGGATTACTCTCTTTGGACTGATTTTTACTCTCTTTGGATTTCAATTTTCAGATTGATTTTTTCAAAAAACACTGAGCCCAAGAGTGTAAGCATTTTTATGACTTTTGTTAACAAATTACTTTTACTTATCCACCAGCTAAATATGAGAAAACAAGTATCACTCTATTTTCAGTTATTTCAAAGGAAATAATTCTACCATTGAATAAAAGTTGCTCATTTAAAAAAACAAATGTTAATACTTCATTGTTGTTTAGTTTTGCATTTTTAATTTTCTCTATATTCTGGGTATTGTCTTTTCCCTGAACTGGCTGTTCATAAGTTTGCCTGTTGGAATCATAGTGTTTTCCTCATCATTTTGTATACATTTTTCCCATGTGTTGCAAATAATTCTTGCAAACACCTTTTCGATGGTGTATTGTTACCTTTTAAATCTATTTTTAAATATGATCTTTGCCATAGGAAGTGGTATGCAAGAGCTAACGTTTTTTAAATGGAGATAAGATTTATCTTAAGGTCATTTTTAACCCAGTGATGTTCTTAAAGTAACATAGAGTCATACAAAGCACTTATAAACACATATTTCCCCAGAGACACCACATTTTGAATGTCCAACAGTCAGGCTGGTCTACTCATTGTTCCCCCAAAGTCTTGCTCTCTTGTGTCTTCTATTCTGAGTATCCGCTTCATTTCTCTACAAAGACTTTGTTTATGCTCAGTAGCTACTTTTTCTCTTTTGAATTCATTTAGCTTCAGCTGATGCTGTCCACGTTATATCTCGTATTGTTATTTTAATTGCCTTCTGTGTGGTATGTTTAGTCTCCTTAACTAGAACATAACTAAACTTTGGGACATGGAGTCATAGCTTACTGCCTGTTTACATCTTCCACAGTGCATGGCTGCCTGAAAAATGACCTGCCAAATTGGGAGCAACCAGTGTTACATGTGAGACTAAATAGCAGAATATAGAGAGGGAACCACGAGACTATAAAGTTTTCAGAAATCCAGATAAAGGAATCTTATTTTAAAATTAATTTTCCAAATTTGAATTTAGAGCTAGTGCCATTAGCAGCATTCTGGCTAGTGGAAGGTGGTATAATCATACTATCACACAAAGGCAAATAAACTGGCTTCCTTCTACATCTCCGGGGACAGGTGTGATCCTGATCATGTTGGAGAAACTGAGGCAGCTTACCAGACTTTCATTTAGGCTTATTATAGGTGTCCTCATAGATGTTCTTATCCTCCGTGGTCTTAACAATTGATTCTGTAGGCTGTTGATTCTAAAAATGGAGATAGGAGTCAAAGTCTGAGACTGTTAATAAGGGTCAGATTTATAAAGCAGAGCTGGTGTCAAATCTGGTCTGTAGATCAGGGCATCTAGAACTGAGACTTCTGCCAGTGACAGCACTGTGTGGGGACCAAAACATTTTGTAAGGAGTCACTTTATGTTGTGTCAGGCTTTTTTTTAAATTTATTTTATTTATTTATTTATGGCTGTGTTGGGTCTTCGTTTCTGTGCGAGGGCTTTCTCTAGTTGTGGCAAGTGGGGCCACTCTTCATCGCGGTGCGCGGGCCTCTCACCATCGCGTCCTCTCTTGCTGCGGAGCACAGGCTCCAGACGCGCAGGCTCAGCAATTGCGGCTCACGGGCCCAGTTGCTCCGCGGCATGTGGGACCCTCCCAGACCAGGGCACGAACCCATGTCCCCTGCACCGGCAGGCAGATTCTCAACCACTGCGCCACCAGGGAAGCCCGTGTCAGGCTTTTTGATTATATAAAGGTAAAGCTACAATTCTGGGGTGGTAGTAGTAGGGCAATGGTTTGAGGGGAGTAGGAAGGGAGCTGGCTCAGAAACATAGCCAAGATCTGACATCAGGGAGAAAAAAGCATTTACTAAATAACACAATTTGTTGATCTCTGTATGTCTCACTAGCTGATGTTCCTACCATTTAATGGACTGTCTCTCACTTTAACACTACTTCCTCCATATTAGCAACCATCATGCAATCATTTTTCTTAATTAAGAAAAAGCAGCATTTCGTGGCAAAATGTACCAGGAGAGCACTAGCTTCCCTGGCTCCTCCCTCCATCCCCTCAAATATGCTATTAAGATGACTCCTACAGGCTTGGCAGCCTGCCAGGGCTGAGGAGAAAGATGGCTTAATCGGTAAGCTAGACGAAGCCATCTAATATTTTATCTTAAGTGCCTTCCTCCTCTTTTTTTGTTTTTTAATTGTAATTTCCCTTTGTTATTTCCTAGTCCTCAGCAGCAACTGTGTTTGGGAGAATTAGAGGAGGTGACTGTATCCATATTTTTTTAGAAAATTAATTTGGGGAGAGCAAAAGAGGTTTGGAGAAGTAGTTTACAATGTTAAGAAGGGGTTAACAAAGAATAATAGACATTTTGTGTATGTATTGCTTGTTATATGTCAAATACTATGCAGAGTACTTCCCATTTCTTTAATCCCCATGTAGTCGCACTGTATGAAATAGGCATCGTTATTATCCTTGTTTTATAGACAGGGAAAAAGTGATGCTCAGGCAGGTTGAGAAACTTGTCCAAGGTCACATGGCTAATATGTGATGGAACCAGGAGACAAACCAGAGAATTTCATGCTAGAGCCCATACTCTTAACCCCAGAGCTATTGGGTCAGGAGTTCCAGGTAACAAGCAACAACCAGGGAGGGTTTGAGGAAAAGCTTCCCCAGGAAGACTCCAAAATACTTCGGGAGAAAGTGAACTTCCTGCTTTTATGCAGAATGAGAACATGTGTGTTAAAGAAGAGTATTGGCCTCTTGAAGACCTGAGAACTTGGACACATTTGAGTTTAAGACAGACATGAGAAAAACACCTTCAACCTCCCCCATGGGACCTATAATCACCTTTCATTCAACATACACTCATGAGGAGAGTTTCGGGGGAAAGGGAGCATGTGTTTTGAGTTTGATGCCTACTGCTAATAGAGCAAATAGACTTAACTGATGTAAAACATTTTTAACAATCAAATATACAATTTTCTGATGTATTTGTAGTAGATATTTCTCAGATTCTGGTCATGATAATTAACATCTCCTGGAAAAATACAACCAGTTTGGAAAAGACAAGAATTAAAAATAAATTCTCCCCGAAACTAATATGTCAAATATATCTCAACTGGGCTTCCCTGGTGGCGCAGTGGTTAAGAATCTGCCTGCCAATGCAGGGGACATGGGTTCGAGCCCTGATCCAGGAAGATCCCACATGCCACGGAACAAATAAGCTCGTGTGCCACAACCACTGAGCCTGTGTTCTAGAGCCCATGTGCCACAACTACTGAAGCCCACAGGCCTAGAGCCTGTGCTCCCAACAAGAGAAGCCACCACAATGAGAAGCCTGCATACCACAACGAAGAGTAGCCCCCGCTCGCTGCAACCAGAGAAAAGCCCACATGCAGCAACGAAGACCCAACACAGCCAAAAATAAAATAAATAAAATAAAATAAATAAATTTTAAAAATATGCCTCAATTTAAAAAAAGAAAATTTATTAAAAAAATAAATAAATAAACTCTCTACCCCACCTGGAACTCCCTAAAATCCAGTCTACAGGTAGGCTGGTGTAGATCTAGTGAGGTAGAGTTGTCCCTAGGTATCGGCAGGGGATTGGTCCCAGGACCACATTCCCTCTTCCCACAAGGACCAAAATCCATGGATGCTTAAGCCTCTTACATAAAGTGGCATAGTACAGTCGGCGCCCAGTATCCACGGGTTCCGTGTTCTAGGATATGGAGGGCTGATTGTACTTTCACTGTATTTCTCAGTTTACCTGAGTACTTGTCTCTTCTTGAGGATGTTCTTCATTGGTTCTGCTTTCAGCTGCTTCAAAAAAGACTGCGTTAGTTCAAGCACTGAAACAAAGGACTGTATCAAATAGTCCGACTCTCAAAGTCAACCACGTTCAAGTCACTTACACCCAGGACCTGTGATCTGAAATTGGTGGTAATTTCAATTGGTAACAAGTGGGGTCACTTTTCAAAAAAGGGATTAAAAGTCCTCTATTATAAAGATTGTGTAACAATTGTGCAGATGGTTTGGAAAGTAGAGAGACAAAATCATCTATTGTCCCACCATCCCCAAAATACTTTTATATTAATATGCATTGAGCATGCCAGGCCCATTGGTAAGCAATGGGGATACATAAGAAAACAAACGAGTTATGCTCTGTGCCCTCTTGGAGCAGACGGACCAGCAAAAAAAATAAAAAATGGGAAAATATGACTGTGTGCATAGCGGGCTATGGGAGCACACGGGAGAGTGAAGTGTTGTGAATTTGGAATGTATCAGTGATGCTGAGATTTGAAGAATAAGAAGTTAGCTCCATGGAATGGAGAGATGTGGGGAGAGGCATGTTTAGAAGTTCCAGGCAGAAGGAAAAGAAGGAATGTGCAAATGTGAGGTCTCCCAGATTATGTGAACCATTAGCCGTTTGGTATGGCTATGTTTTAGAGAGTGGGGAGGGGAGATGGCTGAAGAAAGAGAAGATGGTGAAGGTTTCAATACCATGTCCCATTTCTGCTTAATCTAAAGATGAGAGGAGACTCATGTGATGACAGTATTGTGTGTCCACATGGATTCAAAGGTATATGATTGTAACATAATAAAGATAAAATTTGTTTACTATTAGCAACACAATGTTGTATCATTGGTATTTTCACTTGACATGTATCATTGGTCTTTTCCAAGTTACTACATGGGAAATTAATTGTTTAAAGGTTATTTAGCATTTAATCATGTTGACTAATGTGTTAATTTAATTAACCATTCATTTATCATTAGCCATTTTGATAACTTCTACTTTTTAGTTTTATAAATAATGCTCAATTACCTTTTTCACTTTTCTGCTTTATTTCTTTACAATAAATGTCTAGAAATTATACTATTAATTAATTTTTTATTGAGGTATAATTGACATATATAGAAATTATATTATTTAGGCAAAGGATATAAATACTTTTATGGCTTTTGGAATCCTGTGATAAATTTATTTTATCAATTAGTACTGGTATCAAGGTAAGAATGTATATCAGATTCACAACATTTTTTTTTTGAGTATTAGGCATTATAATTCTTTAAAAATCTCACTAATTAAACAGACCAATATTTAATTTCTGTTTCTTTAAATGGTAGTAGTGTTGAACTTCTTTACATGTTGTTTTCAATATAACTTTTCTTCCATGAATTGTCCTTTGCTGATCTCTTGATTGGTAATATTTTTATTGACACAGAATTTTAAAATTAATTTCTATATTTCTAAATTTAGAACTATGTCCCTTTCAGTGAAATGATAAATATTAAATTATATTACTATTTATTCCATAATTTAATTATTTACTATTTAATTTTAAAATCTACCTCAAACTCATTTTCCAAATTTTAATCAATGGCTTAATAGTATTTATTAAATAATCATTTATGTTCTGATTCAACTTTATTCATGCAAAGTTTGTATGAAGAATAGGCTTTATAATAAGGTTATTTATTGGGGCCCTGAACCAAGATGATGGAGTAGAAGGACATGCTCTCACACCCTCTTGCGAGAACACCAGAATCACAACTAGCTGCTGGACAATCATCCACAGGAAGACATTGGAACTCACCAAAATAGATACCCCACATCCAAAGACAAAGGAGAAGCCACAATGAGACGGTAGGAGGGGCACAATCACAGTAAAATCAAATCCCATAACTGCTGGGTGAGTGACTCACAGACAGGAGAACACTTATACCACAGAAGTCCACCCACTGGAGTGAAGGTTCTGAGCCCCAAGTCAGGCTTTCCAACCTGGGGGTCTGGCAACAGGAGGAGGAATTCCTAGAGAATCAGACTTTGAAGGCTAGTGGGATTTCATTGCAGGACTTCGACAGGAGTAGGGGAAACAGAAACTCCACACTTGGAGGGCACACACAAAGTAGCGTGTGCATCGGGACCCAGGGGAAGGAGCAGTGACCTTAGAGGAGACTGAACCAGACCTACCTGCTAGTGTTGGAGGGTCTCCTGCAGAGGTGAGGGGTGGCTGTGGCTCACTGCAGGGACAAGGACACTGGCAGCAGAAGTTCTGGGAAGTACTCTTTGGCGTGAGCCCTCCCAGAGTCTGCCATTAACCCCAACAAAGAGCCCAGGTAGGCTCCAGTGTTGGGTTGCCTCAGGCCAAACAACCAACAGGGAGGGTACCCAGCCCCACCCATCAGCAGACAAGTGGATTAAAGTTTTACTGAGCTTTGCCCACCAGAGCAACAGTCAGATCTACCCACCACCAGTCCCTCCCATCAGGAAACTTGCACAAGCCTCTTGGATAGCCTCATCCACCAGAGCGCAGACAGCAGAAGCAAGAAGAACCATAATCCTGCAGCCTGTGGAACAAAAAACACATTCACAGAAAGACAGACAAGATGAAAAGGCAGAGAGCTATGTACCAGATGAAAGAACAAGATAAAACCCCAGAAAAACAACTAAAGGAAGTGGAGATAGGCAACCTTCCAGAAAAAGAATTCAGAATAATGATAGTGAAGATGATCCAGGACCTCAGAAAAAGAATGGAGGCAAAGATCGAGAAGATGCAAGAAATGTTTAACAAAGATCTAGAAGAATTAAAGAACAAACAAATAGAGATGACCAATACAATAACTGAAATGAAAACTACACTAGAAGGAATCAATAGCAGAATAACGGAGGCAGAAAGACGGATAAGTGACCTGGAAGACAGAATGGTGGAATTCACTGTCGTGGAACAGAATAAAGAAAAAAGAATGGAAAGAAATGAAGGCAGCCTAAGAGACCTCTGGGACAACATTAAATGCAACAACATTCGCATTATAGGGGTCCCAGAAGGAGAAGAGAGAGAGAAAGGACCAGAGAAAATATTTGAAGAGATTATAGTCGAAAACTTCCCTAACATGGGAAAGGAAATAGCCACCCAGGTCCAGGAAGTGCAGCGAGTCCCATACAGGATAAACCCAAGGAGAAACACACTGAGACACATAGTAATCAAATTGGAAAAAATCAAAGACAAAGAAAAGTTATTGAAAGCAGCAAGGGAAAAACGACAAATAACATACAAGGGAACTCCCATAAGGTTAACAGCTGATTTCTCAGCAGAAACTCTACAAGCCAGAAGGGAGTGGCATGATATACTTAAAGTGATGAAAGGGAAGAACCTATAACCAAGATTACTATACCCGGCAAGGATCTCATTCAGATTCGATGGAGAAATCAAAAGCTTTACAGACAAGCAAAAGCTAAGAGAATTCAGCACCACCAAACCAGCTCTACAACAAATGCTAAGGGAACTTCTCTAAGTGGGAAACACAAGAGAAGAAAAGGACCTACAAAACAAACCCAAAACAATTAAGAAAATGGTCATAGGAACACACATATCGATAGTTACCTTAAACTTGAATGGATTAAATGCTCCAACCAAAAGACACAGGCTTCCTGAATGGATACAAAAACAAGATCCATCTATATTCTGTCTACAAGAGACCCACTTCAGACCTAGGGACACATACAGACTGAAAGTGAGGGGATGGAAAAAGATATTCCATGTAAATGGAAATCAAAAGAAAGCTGGAGTAGCAATACACATATCAGATAAAATAGAATTTAAAATAAAGAATGTTACAAGAGACAATGAAGGACACTACATAATGATCAAGGGATCAATCCAAGAAGAAGATATAACAATTATAAATATATATGCACCCAACATAGGAGCACCTCAATACATAAGGAAACTGTTAACAGCTACAAAAGAGGAAATCGACAGTAGCACAAAAATAGTGGGGGACTTTAACACCTCACTTACACCAATGGACAGATCAGCCAAACAGAAAATTAATAAGGAAACACAAGCTTTAAATGACACAAAAGACCAGATAGATTTAATTGATATTTATAGGACATTCCATCCAAAAACAGCAGATTACACTTTCTTCTCAAGTGCACACGGAACATTCTTCAGGATAGATCATATCTTGCGTCACAAATCAAGCCTCAGTAAATTTAAGAAAATTGAAATCATATCAAGCATCTTTTCTGACCATATCAGTATGAGATTAGAAATCAATTACATGGAAAAAAATGTAAAAAACAGAAATACATGGAGGCTAAACAATACGTTACAAAATAACCAAGAGATCACTGACGACCTCAGAGAGGAAACCAAAAAATACTTAGAGACAAATGACAATGAAAACACAATGATCCAAAACGTATGGGATGCAGCAAAAGCAGTTCTAAGAGGGAAGTTTATATTTATATAAGCCTACCTCAAGATACAAGAAAAATCTCAAATAAACAATCTAACCTTACACCTAAAGGAACTAGAGAAAGAAGAACAAACAAAACCCAAAGTTAACAGAAGGAGAGAAATCATAAAGATCAGAGCAGAAATAAATGAAATAGAAACAAAGAAAACAATAGCAAACATCATTAAAACTAAAAGTTGGTTCTTTGAGAAGACAAACAAAATTTGTAAACCATTAGCCAGACTCATCAAGAAAAAGAGGGAGAGGACTCAAATCAATAAAATTAGAAATGAAAAAGGAGAAGTTACAACAGACACTGCAGAAATACAAAGCATCCTAAGAGACTACTGCAAGCAACTCTATGCCAATAAAATGGACAACCTGGAAGAAATGGACAAATTCTTAGAGAGGTATAACCTTCCAAGACTGAACCAGGAAGAAATAGAAAATATGAACAGACCAATCACAAGGAATGAAATTGAAACTGTGATTAAAAATCTTCCAACAAACAAAAGTCCAGGAGCAGATGGCTTCACAGGTGAATTCTATCAGACATTTAGAGAAGAGCTAGCACCCATCCTTCTCAAACTCTTCCAAAAAACTGCAGAGGAAGGAACACTCCCAAACTCATTCTATGAGGCCACCATCACCCTGATACCAAAACCAGACAAAGATACTACAAAAAAAGAAAATTACAGACCAATATCACTGATGAATATAGATGCAAAAATCCTCAACAAAATATTAGCAAACAGAATCCAACAGCACATTAAAAGGATCATACACCATGATCAAGTGAGATTTATCCCAGGGATGCAAGGATTCTTCAATATATGCAAATCGATCAATGTGACACACCATATTAACAAATTGAAGAATAAAAACCATATGATCATCTCAATAGATGCAGAAAAAGCTTTTGACAAAATTCAACACCCATTTATGATAAAAACTCTCCAGAAAGTGGGCATCGAGGGAACCTACCTCAACATAAAAAAGGCCATATACGACAAACCCACAGCAAACATCGTTCTCAATGGTGAAAAACTGAACGCATTTCCTCTAAGATCAGAAACAAGGCAAGGATGTCCACTCTCACCACTATTATTCAACATAGTTTTGGAAATCCTAGCCATGGCAATCAGAGAAGAAAAAGAAATAAAAGGAATACAAATTGGAAAAGAAGAAGTAAAACTGTCACTGTGTGCAGATGAGATGATCTATACATAGAGAATCCTAAAGATTCCACCAGAAAACTACTAGAGCTAATCAATGTATTTGGTAAAGTTGCAGGATACAAAATTAATGCACAGAAATCTCTTCCATTCCTATACACTAATGATGAAAATTTGAAAGAGAAATTAAGGAAACACTCCCATTTACCACTGCAACAAAAAGAATAAAATACCTAGGAATAAACCTGCCTAGGGAGACAAAAGACCTGTATGCAGAAAAGTATAAGACACTGAAGAAAGAAATTAGAGATGATACCAACAGATGGAGAGATATACCATGTTCTTGGATTGGAAGAATCAACATTGTAAAAATGACTATACTACCCAAAGCAATCTACAGATTCAATGCAATCCCTACCAAATTACCAATGGCATTTTTTATGGAACTAGAACAAAAAATCTTAAAATTTGTATGGAGCACAAAAGACCCCGAATAGCCAAAGCAGTCTTGAGGGAAAAAAACAGAGCTGGAGGAATCAGACTCCCTGACTTCAGACTATACTACAAAGCTACAGTAATCAAGACAGTATGGTACTGGCACAAAAACAGAAACATAGGTCAATGGAACAAGATAGAAAGCCCAGAGATAAACCCACGCACCTATGGTCAACTAGTCTATGACAAAGGAGGCAAGGATATACAATGGAGAAAAGACAGTCTCTTCAATAAGTGGTGCTGGGGAAACTGGACAGCTACATGTAAAAGAATGAAATTAGAACACTCCCTAACACCATACACAAAAATAAACTCAAAATGGATTAGAGACCTAAATGTAAGACCGGACACTATAAAACTCTTAGAGGAAAACATAGGAAGGACACTCTTTGACATAAATCACAGCAAGATCTTTTTTGATCCACCTCCTAGAGTAATGGAAATAAAAACAAAAATAAACAAATGGGACCTAATGAAACTTCAAAGCTTTTGCACAGCAAAGGAAACCATAAACAAGACGAAAAGACAACCCTCAGAATGGGAGAAAATATTTGCAAACGAATCAATGGACAAAGGATTAATCTCAAAAAAATATAAACAGCTCATGCAGCTCAACATTAAAGAAACAAACAGCCCAATCCAAAAATGGGCAGAAGACCTAAATAGACATTTCTCCAATGAAGACATACAGATGACCAAGAAGCACATGAAAAGCTGCTCAACATCACTAATTATTTGAGAAATGCAAATCAAAACTACAATGAGGTATCACTTCACACCAGTTAGAATGGGCATCATCAGAAAATCTACAAACAACAAATGCTGGAGAGGGTGTGGAGAAAAGGGAACCCTCTTGCATTGTTGGTGGGAATGTAAATTGATACAGCCACTATAGAGAACAGTATGGAGGTTCCTTAAAAAACTAAAAATAGAATTACCATATGATCCATCAATCCCACTACTGGGCATATACCCAGAGAAAACCATAATTCAAAGAGACACCTGCACCCCAATGTTCCTTGCAGCACTATTTACAATAGCCACGTCATGGAAGCAACCTAAATGCCCATCAACAGATGAATGGATAAAGAAGTGTGGTACATATATACAATGGAATATTACTCAGCCATAAAAAGGAACGAAATTGGGTCATTTGTGGAGACATGGATGGATCTAGAGACTGTCATACAGAGTGAAGTAAGTCAGAAAGAGAAAAACAAATATCGTATATTAACGCATATATGTGGAACCTAGAAAAATGGTACAGATGAACCAGTTTGCAGGGCAGAAATAAACACAGATGTAGAGGATAAACGTATGGACACCAAGGGGGAAAGCGGTGGGGGGTGGGGGTGGTGGTGTGATGAATTGGGCGATTGGGATTGACATGTATACACTGATGTGAATAAAACCGATGACTAATAAGAACCTGCTGTATAAAAAAATAAATAAAATTCAAAAAAATTTTTTAACAATAATAAGGTTATTTATTTAGTCGCATGATTTATATCTCTGTTGTTCAGACAGTGCAGCAATATTTTCATTATTACTGCTATATAAAATATTTTAACTTTTGGGAAGAATTAGAAATTCCCTCATTAATTACTTTTATACACAAATAATGTGTATAATATATAATACATATTATAATTATATGTGTTTGTTTTTATAGATTAAATATTAAAATTTCTAATAACTTAGATGTTCTCAGTTTTAATTCACACATTGGATATCAAATATGGCAGTTAAAAGGATTCCTCAATACTCTAGGTAGAATGCCTACAAGTTTCCAAATACATATACGGCTATTTTACAAAAGGAAAGTAAGTTCCCAATTACTCAAAGAAATCTAACATACCTGATGCTGCAGGATGAGCTGGTTTACGTGAAGCTATATACTTTCTAGTGTTCCACCTGAATTTATTTGAATCAATCCCAGTTTGAACAATTGTTACCTTTGTGAAATCTTCAGTGCCTTGTATCTGAAAGTTGACAGATTACAAGCTATACCATACAGTTGAATGTTTCTCTGTTAGGCTACTATCTCAGACCCTCTCTAAATATCTGGGCCTGAAAATTGACAATATCAATAGATATTAGATAACAATATTATAGATATCTATTATAGATATCTAATAGATATTAGATTGACAATATCAATAGATATTAGAAAGTTTGAAAATCAATGGATTTCAAGAAATCTTCCAACCTTGTGACTGTCTTCAATATGCTTTGAATAACATTGGTGCCCAAATCCACAGTGAGCAGAGCTTTATGCCTAGGAGAGTAGACAGAGTTGGGCAGGTTTGGTCTGCCTCGAAAATCTCTTACTTGGTCATCTAAATTCCCAACCAGCACCCCCAACTAAGCTCTATTATTATGTATTCAAGAATAGAGTTGGGGAGCACCATAGTTAAGAATAATGTTTTACTTCCTCTCACTTGGCATCAAATTGGTGCTAGTGGCATCCACATAGAAAATTTTCTTGTGACTGTTTCTCAGCTTAGGATTCCTCTTATTCCCACCTCAGTTTTTTTCTTGTGTCCCAAATCTACCTTTTAAGCACTTCTACCATAGCTGTAAATGTTTATTCATCTATTTATATATGTTTCTTTCCGCTTGGTTGAGAGATCTCTTGAGGGCAAGCTGAAAGTCTCATTCGTCTTGACCACTTTAGCATCTAGCACTGTTTCTGTCATAGTTGCTTTAAAAAAATGCCTGATTTAATTGACTCTAGGTCCCTCTTTCAAGTTACTTTCTTTAGCTGTATTTTATGTGTCCTCTGATTCCTCCTGACATGTGCCTCTCTTACTCTACCCCAATACACACACACACACCCACACACACACACACACACACACACAGACACACACACAGACACATACATAATACAGTCTTCTTTCTTTCTTCTCATGGCACAGCTTCTCATTTTAATTGGAAGGGTAACCCAACAGCTTAAATATGAGAAGTCCTTCATTTCTACATTCACTTTCAATGTAGCTGGGGAAATACCACTGGTACTCACTTCAGCATGGGACTGACAGAACATTTTTAGAGCACTCCTGTTACTGTCCAGAGAGAGCAGTCCTTCTGCAATATGTACATGAACTTAATACGTCCTCTTTTGCTATTTACAGTTGCACCAAAATCTAACTGTGGTCAAAATGTATAGCTTGGCCTAATTCATTGACAGTGAATAGGAATAGCTTGGTGTTTGGGCTACCCAGTGCCAAAGCAATCAATTAATTTGGTGTGTGTGTGTGTGTGTGTGTGTGTGTGTGTACACGGAGGTGGTGGGGGAAAGGGAGAGAATGGGAAGGTGGAAAAGTGACAATTTTTCTAATATTAACACATTGTTGGACAAACGGCATATTGACCTGAAGATATGAATCAATATTTCTTTACCTGATGGCATGTTATAGGAATTAAGAAAGGAGCCTTATAAGCTTTTCGTAACTGACAATCTTCCACAGCTCCATGAATGAGGATGACATAAATTACAGTTTCATCATAGATATCAGTTTTGGTGTTCTTTGGTATATCTTTTACATAAATGTTACAGAGTTTTAACTGCATCTTGTAATTCCAATCCTATAAGAAAAACACAATTTCATAGTCTATTGTTTATAAAGTTTAACATAAATTCCTAAATAGTTAATTTCTAACAATACTTTAGGGCAATTTCACTCAGAGAGAAGTACAATTTTATATAAACACCTCTTACCTCATAAGATAAATGCTCCCTGATTTTTTTGGCAGTAATAGAAAGTCCAAGTTTTAGCCACATTTTATATTCAATGTGAGGACAGAATTGTTCAAAAGCTTCATACAAGTGATGTTTGGGAATAAAGTATGCCTGGAAAAAAGAGGATATCAATTTTTTAAAAGTCTTTTATTGAATTTGTTACAATATTGCTCTGTTTTATGTTTTGGTTTTTTGGCTGCAAAGAATGTGGGATCTTAGTTTCCCAACCTGGGATGGAACCCACACTCCCTGCATTGGAAGGTGAAGTCTTAACCACTGGACCGCCAGGGAAGTCCCAGAGGGTATCAGTTTAACATTTCATCCTGTGTACCCATGATTTAATGAAATGAGGTTTTCTCATTTATATATGTAACATTAAAGCTAATAATTTAATTTATATAGATTCATGTTATTGCCTGGAAACCTAATAAAATGTATCTATTTAGTAAATATTTGTGCAATCTTGTCATACACTAAGCACTAAAAGACTACATGATCCAATGAGAGGTTCTTTATTATCCTTATAGATTCTGAAAAAAATAGAAAACCAAGTATCAAAGGTCATTTAACCTTTTCTAAAGACATAAGTATTTCTAAAAACATATTATTTGAGGGGAGCAAGTGTTTTGGTCAATAATAAAATGCGGATACTAACAATGAACAGACTATTGGCTATTAGGAATAAGCTGCTATGAATACACAAGGCATTGTGTATGTTGGTTTTAATTTCTCTTAATAAGTATCTATGAGTGGGGTTGCTGGGTAATAGGGTAAGTGTGTATTTAACCTTATAAGAAACTGCCAAACTGTTTTCAGATGAAGTTGTAACATTTTACCCTTTAACTAGCCATGTATGAGAATTTCAGTTGCTTCACATCCTTGCTAATACCTTGTGTTCAGTTTTTTTTATTTTTAGCCAATGTAGTAGGTATGTAGTGATAACTTATCATGATTTTAATTTGCATTTCTCTGAGAGCTAATGATATTGATTATCTTCTTCATGTGTTTATGGGCCATTTGTATATTCTTTTGTGAAGTATCTGTTCAAATCCTTTGCCCAATTTTTAAAATTGAAGCATAGTTGATTTATAATATTATACTAGTTACAGGTGTACAACAGAGTGATCCAGTATTATTATATATTATACTCCATTTCAAGTTATTACAAAGTATTGACTCTATTCCCTGTACTGTACAATATATTTTTGTAGCTTATTTATTTTACACATAGTAGTTTGTACTTCTTAATCCTCTGCCCTTATTTTGTCCCACCCCCTTCCCTCTCCTTATTGGTAACCACTAATTTGTTTTCTGTATCTGTGAGTCCATTTCTGTTTTGTCATATTAATTTGTTTGTTTTCTTTTTTTAGATTCCACATATAAGTGATAACTTATAGTATTTGTCTTTCTCTGTCTGACTTATTTCACTAAATATAATACCCTCCATGTCCATCCATGTTGTTGCAAATGTCAGACTTTCATTCTTTTTTTATGGCTTAGTTATATTACCATATATATGTATATAATATATATATATCACCACTTAGGTTGCTTCCATGTCTTGGCTGTTATAAATAATACTACTGTGAACATTGGGGTACATGTATCTTTTCGAATTAATGTTTTCATTTTCTTCATATACCTATCCAAGAGCAGAATTCCTGGATTATATGGTAACTCTATTTTTAGCTTTTAGGAACCTCCATACTGTTTTCCATAGTGGCACAAATTTACATTCTCACAAATAGTGTACTAGGCCTCCCTTTATCCACATCCTCACCAACATTTGTTATTTGCAGACTTTTTTTTTTCACTTTTTGACCGCACCATGCAGTATGTGGGATCTTAGTTCCCCAACCAGGGATCAAACCTGGGGCCCCTACGGTGGAAGCACGGAGTCTTAAACACTGGACTGGCAGGGAAGTCCCATTGTTATTTGTAGACTTTTTGATGATAGCCATTCTGACAAAGGTGAGCTGATATCGCATTGTGGTTTTGATTTGCATTTCTCTGATAATTAACAATGATGAGCATCTTTTCATGTGCCTGTTGGCCTTCTGTATATCTTCTTTGGAAAATATCTGTTCAGGTCTTCTGTGCATTATGTAATTGAGTTGTTTTGATATTGAGTTATATGAGCTGTTTATATATTTTGATATTAACCTGTTATTAGTCATGTAATTTACAAATATTTTCTCCCAATCAATAAGTTGTCTTTTTGTTTTGTCAACGGTTTCCTTTGCCATGGAAAATCTTGTAAGATTGTTTTTTGTTTCCTTTGCCTTAGGAGACAGATCCAAAAAAATATTGCTACGATTTATATCAAAGAGTGTTCTGCCTATGCTCTTTTCTAGGAGTTTACAATAACCAGTCTTACATTTAGGTCTTTAATTCATTTTGAGTTTATTTTGTATATGGTGTGAGAAAAAGTTCTAATTTCATTTTTACATGTAGCTGTCCAGTTTTCCCAGCAACACTTACTGAAGAGCCTGTCTTTTCTCCATTGCATATTTTTGCCGTCTTTTGTTGTAGATTAGTTGACCATAAGTACATGGGTTTATTTCTGGGTTCTCTATTCTGTTCCATTAATCTGTGTCTGTTCCTGTGCCAGTACCATACTGTCTTGCTTACTGAAGTTTTGTAGCATAGTCTGAAGTCAGGGAGCATGCTATCTCCAGCTTTGCTCTTTTTTCTCAAGATTGCTTTGGCAATTTTGTGTCTTTGGTAGTTCCATATAAATTTTAGGATTATTTGTTCTAGTTCTGTGAAAAATGTCATGGGTAGTTTGATAAGGATTGCATTAAATCTATAGACTGCTTAGAGTAGTATGGACATTTTAACAATATTTTCTTCCTATCCATGAACACAGGATATCTTTCCATTTCTTTGTATTATCTTTAATTTCCTTCATCAATGTTTTATAGTTTTCAGAGTATAGATCTTTTACCTCTTTGGTAAAGCTTATTCCTATATATTTTATTCTTTCTGATGTGTTAAACAGGACTGTTTTCTTTTATTCTCTTTCTGATAGTTCATTATTTGTATATTGAAAAGCAGTATATTAATCTTGTACTCTGCAACTTTACTGAATTCCTCTATTAGTTCTAATAGTTTTTTCAGTGGAGACTTTAGGATTTTGTCATCTGCAAATAGTGACAGTTTTACTTCTTTGCTTCCAGTTTGGATGCCTTTTATTTGTTTTTCTTCTCTGATTTCTGTGGCTAGGACTTCCAATGGAATGTTAAATATAAGTGGCAAGAGTGAGCATCCTTGTCTTGTTCCTGACTGTAGAGGAAAAGCTTTCAGCTTTTCACCATTGAGTGTGATGTTAGCTGTGGATTTGTCATAAATGGCTTTCATTATGTTGAGATATGTTCTCTCTATACCAACTTTGATGAGGGTTTTTATCATGAATGAATGTTGAATTTTGTCAAATCCTTTTTCTGTGTCTCCTTTGATGATTTGTGATTTTTATCCTTCATTTTGTTAATGTGGTGAATCACATTGATTGATTTGTAGATAATGAACCATCCATGCATCCTTGGAATAATTCCACTTGGTCATGGTGTATGATCTTTTTTATATACTGTTGAATTCAGTTTGCTAATATTTTATCAAGGATTTTTGCATCTATATTCATCATAGATATTGGCCTGTAATTTTCTTTCTTTCTTTTTTTTCGCAGTAGTAGTCATGTATTGTAGTCATGTATTGCTTAGAATCTTCCCTCTTAGAACTGCTCTTGCTGTGTCCCACAGATTTTGCAAAGTTGTGGTTTTATTTTCATTTGTCTTGAGGTATTTTCTGATATCCTCTTTGATTTATTCATTGACCCACTGTTTTTTTGGTAACATGTTCTTTGTTATTTATTTATTTATTTATTTGCTTGTTTATTTATTTATTTATTTTTGGCTGCATTGGGTCTTCGTTGCTGTGCACGGGCTTTCTCTAGTTGTGGCAAGTGGGGGCTGCTCTTCGCTGCGGTACACAGGCTTCTCATTGCAGTGGCTTCTCTCGTTGTGGACCACAGGCTCTAGGTGCGAGGGCTTCACTAGTTGTGACACGCAGGCTCAGTGGTTGTGGCTCATCGGCCCTAGAGCACAGGTTCAGTAGTTGTGGCACACAGGCTTAGTTGCTCCGTACCGTGTGGGATCTTCCCAGACCAGGGCTCGAACCTGTGTCCCCTGCATTGGCAGGCGGATTCTTAACCACTGCACCACCAGGGAAGTCCAATAGTCTCCACGTGTTTGTGTTTTTCCCAGTTTTCTTTCTGTAATTGATTTTAGTTTCATATCATTGTGGTTGGGGAAAATGCTTGATATAATTTCTCTCCTCTTAAATTTGTCAAGACTTGTTTTGTGGACTAGTATGTGATCTATCCTGAAGAACATTCCATGTACACTTAAAAAGAATTTGTCTTCTGCTGTTTTTGAATGGAAAGTTCTGTAGATATTTATTAAGTCCAACTGGTCTTGTATGTCATTTAAGACCACTGTTTCCATATTGATTTTCTGTCTGGGTGATCTGTCCATTGATGTAAATGGGGCATTAAAAGTCCCCTGCTATTACTGTATTGTCAGTTTCTCCCTTTATGTCTGTTAATATTTGCTTTATATATTTAGGTGCTCCTTATATTTGGTGCATATATGTTAATGAGTGTTATATCCTCTTCTTTTATTGATCCCTTTATCATCATATAATTCCTTTCTTTGCCTTTTGTTATAGACTTTGTTTTAAAGTCTATTTTGCCTGATGTGAGTATTGGTACCAGAGCTTTCTTATTTCTACTTGCATGAAATATCTTTTTCCATACCCTCACTTTCAGTCTGTGTGCATCTTTAGCTCTGAAGTGAGTCTCTGGTAAGCAGCATATAAATGGGTTTTGTTTTTCTTATCCAATCAGCCAGCCTATGTCTTTTGATTGGAGCATTTAGTCCATTGACATTTAAAATGATTATTGATACGTATGTACTTATTGCTATTTGTTACTTGTTTTCTGGCTGTTTTTGTAGTTCTCTGTTCCTTTCTCCGTTTTTCGTTTCTTCCCTTGTGGTTTGATGATTTTCTTTAGTGGTAGGCTTGTGTTCCTTTTTTCTCTAGTTTTTGTGTATCTATTGTAAGTTTTTGATTTGCGGTTACTATGGGGTTCATATATGTTGACCTATAGCTATATCTACTTATTTTAAACAGATAGTCATTTAAGTTCAAACACATTCTAAAATATCTACTTTTTTTTACTCCCTTGTCTCAGGTTTTGTGTTTTCGATGTCATATTTACATCTTCATTTTTATCTCTAACTATTTATTGTAGTTATAGTTGATTTTACAATTTTTTTGTCTTTTAATCTTGTAATAGCTTAATTAACTGATCCACAACTTTTACTATATATTTGCCTTTATTAGTGGCTTTTTTCCTTTCCTGACTCTTTTACTGCCATCTCCAAACTACTCTTTTAAGTTCTAAAATTTCCTTTAGATTCTTTTCTATTTTTCAATATTTCCTATGTCTTCTCTCATAAAGATTATATTTTCCTTTAGTTGCTTGAACATATTTCCCTTTAGTTCTTTGAATAAGAACTAAAGGGAATAAGAACTATAAGAATAGCGCTTTCATGTCCTCATTTAATCCATATTCTGGGCAATCTCACTGTTGGTTTTTTATTTATTAACCCACCCACCCCCAAACACACACACACACACACACACACACACACACACACACACTATGGGTCACATGTTCATGTTTCTTTGCTTGTTTAGTAATTCATGATTGCTGATGATAAATTGTAGAGATTCCAGATTCTGTTATCTTCCTTTGAGCACTGCTTATTTTTGTTGTAGTAGGCCCTTCATTTACTGTCTGGTAACCTTGAGCTTGTATAGGTTGATTTGTTTAATAAGTAGAAAACTCTAGGTATTTTCCATGATTGTGTAATTTAGTGGTACTTAACCTCCAAATTTTGTCTCCACTGTGAAGCCTGCCAGGGCTTGCTCTCAGGCTTTGTTATAGTAAATCTAGAGCTAACCTTATTAAGTCATGGTATTTACTCCTAAGGTCTATTCCTTCTGTTCTCTCACCCCCATGCCTGAGGTTTTAAAAGTTCTATCCTTTCTGGCAAGACAGAACCTTAAACATCTCAAATCCCTGGCACTCCTTGACCTCTAATATCTCTGGTCCATTCTTAGCAGTCTGATAATTTAGTTTTGTCTCATCTTGTGCATGTGCACCCTATCCCTCAACCAAGGACTTGTGGAGAACCACCACACAGATTCCTCAGTTCTCCCTCTGTGCAACTCCTGCTCCTATGCCCAGTTCTACAGATTCCAACCACTTTAGCTGCCACAATTTCTTATCTCTCCCATCTCAGCTCAGCAGGATCATGGACTTCCTCTTGGATTCTTATTGCGCTGTGGTTGGAAAGTGTCCTAGTGAGAGGGTCAGGGTGGATGTGGGGCTTATCTTGTGAGCTTCTCTTCTCTCGAGGTTTCCAAACTTAACACTGCCTGTTTTCCAATGGCTGAAAATATTTGTCTCATATATTTTGTCAAGTTCTATGGTTATTTATGGTGAGTATGCTACCACGTTCTCGGTAACTTCATTATATCCAGAAGCAAAAGGCTAGAGTATTTTTCTTTTTTCACACACACACACACACACACACTGTATTTTATTTTTACAAGAGATAAATAGACTGACACCAAGCATTGTACATGGGTGACCACAACAAAAGCAACAATGATTGCAATTACCAAACATGAAACACACTCATACTATGTCATAATATTGACATTCAGTCCAGTAATCCTCCACTGTAACAGCTCCTTTACTTTGCAGTGAAAATTGATTTGTATATTCTTTGCCTCTGAGTCCTTGTGGGATTTTTTTTTTTTAATTCAGACAGAAAGTCACAAAAATTATACTCATCCTCATCAGTTCACTCAGTCCCATGTAATTAATTTTTTTTTCATCTTGATCTTTTGTTAGCACTTTTATGAGTTCATCAGTTTTTCATTAGAGTTCTGAAAATGCTTATTCATTCAGTTCAGCAGTACAGTCAGTTACCAGAAACCTGTACTTGTCAGAGTCTTTTCCATGAATTTCTTAAAGATGAAACCCTTTTATAGGAACATATTTGCAAAAGCATCAGAGTACACACAGAACTGTCTGTAAATGACAAAAGACTTAAAAATGACCACAGTTAAAAATTTGATGAAAGTTCATAACAATGCAGTTGACAAGAAAATTAGTTATTTCTGAGATATACATTTTAAGGTAATAACTAGGATTATGACTTATAACATCATACCAGAACATATAAGATTTTTAGAAATTTCATGTAATGTCTGAAACATTTATATTAACATATTTCCATACAAATAACCCAATGAACGTTTAGTATTAGTTGTTTTGTTTATTTGTTTTTTATACTGCAGGTTCTTATTAGGCATCAATTTTATACACATCAGTGTATACATGTCAATCCCAATCGCCCAATTCAGCACAACACCATCCCCACCCCACCGCAGTTTTCCCCCCTTGGTGTCCATATGTTCGTTCTCTACATCTGTGTCTCAACCTCTGCCCTGCAAACTGGCTCATCTGTACCATTTTTCTAGGTTCCACATACATGCGTTAATATACGATATTTGTTTTTCTCTTTCTGACTTACTTCACTCTGTATGACAGTCTCTAGATCCATCCACGTCTCAACAAATGACTCAATTTCGTTCCTTTTTATGGCTGAGTAATATTCCATTGTATATATGTACCACATCTTCTTTATCCATTCGTCTGTTGATGGGCATTTAGGTTGCTTCCATGACCTGGCTATTGTAAATAGTGCTGCAATGAACATTCGGGTGCATGTGTCTTTTTGAATTACGGTTTTCTCTGGGTATATGCCCAGTAGTGGGATTGCTGGGTCATATGGTAATTCTATGTTTAGTTTTTTGAGGAACCTCCATATTGTTCTCCATAGTGGCTGTATCAATTTACATTCCCACCAACAGTGCAAGAGGGTTCCCTTTTCTCCACACCCTCTCCAGCATTTGTTGTTTGTAGATTTTCTGATGATGCCCAGTCTAACTGGTGTGAGGTGATACCTCATTGTAGTTCTGATTTGCATTTCTCTAATAATTAGTGATGTTGAGCAGCTTTTCATGTGCTTTGTGGCCGTCTGTATGTCTTCTTTGGAGAAATGTCTATTTAGGTCTTCTGCCCATTTTTGGATTGGGGTGTTTGTTTCTTTAATATTGAGCTGAATGAGCTGTTTATATATTTTGGAGATTAATCCTTTATCCGTTGATTCGTTTGCAAATATTTTCTCCCATTCTGAGGGTTGTCTTTTCGTCTTGTTTATGGTTTCCTTTGCTGTGCAAAAGCTTTGAAGTTTCATTAGGTCCCATTTGTTTATTTTTGTTTTTATTTCCATTACTCTAGGATGTGGATCAAAAAAGATCTTGCTGTGATTTATGTCAAAGAGTGTTTTTCCTATGTTTTCCTCTAAGAGTTTTATAGTGTCCAGTCTTACATTTAGGTCTCGAATCCATTTTGAGTTTATTTTTGTGTATGGTGTTAGGGAGTATTCTAATTTCATTCTTTTGCATGTAGCTGTCCAGTTTTCCCAGCACCACTTATTGAAGAGACTGTCTTTTCTCCATTGTATATCCTTGCCTCCTTTGTCATAGATTAGTTGACCATAGGTGCGTGGGTTTATCTCTGGGCTTTCTATCTTGTTCCATTGATCTATGTTTCTGTTTTTGTGCCAGTACCATATTGTCTTGATTACTGTAGCTTTGTAGTATAGTCTGAAGTCAGGGCGTCTGATTCCTCCAGCTCCGTTTTTTTCCCTCAAGACTGCTTTGGCTATTCGGGGTCTTTTGTGTCTCCATACAAATTTTAAGATGATTTGTTCTAGTTCCGTAAAAAATGCCATTGGTAATTTGATAGGGATCGCATTGAATCTGTAGATTGCTTTGGGTAGTATAGTCATTTTCACAATGTTGAGTCTTCCAATCCAAGAACATGGTATATCTCTCCATCTGTTGGTATCATCTTTAATTTCTTTCATCAGTGTCTTATAGTTTTCTGCATACAGGTCTTTTGTCTCCCTAGGTAAGTTTATTCCTAGGTATTTTATTCTTTTTGTTGCAATGGTAAATGGGAGTGTTTCCATAATTTCTCTTTCAGATTTTTCATCATTAGTGTATAGGAATGGAAGAGATTTCTGTGCATTAATTTTGTATCCTGCAACTTTACCATATTCATTAATTAGCTCTAGCAGTTTTCTGGTGGCAGTTTTAGGATTCTCTATGTATAATATCATGTCATCTGCAAACAGTGACAGTTTTACTTCTTCTTTTCCAACTTGTATTCCTTTTATTTCTTTTTCTTCTCTGATTGCCGTGGCTAAGACTTCCAGAACTATGTTGAATAATAGTGGTGAGAGTGGACATCCTTGTCTCGTTCCTGATCTTAGAGGAAATGCTTTCAGTTTTTCACCATTGAGAATGATGTTTGCTGTGGGTTTGTCATATATGGCCTTTATTATGTTGAGGTAGGTTCCCTCTATGCCCACTTTCTGGAGAGTTTTTATCATAAATGGGTGTTGAATTTTGTCAAAAGCTTTTTCTGCATCTATTGAGATGATCATATGGTTTTTCTTCTTCAATTTGTTAATATGGTGTATCACATTGACTGATTTGCGTATATTGAAGAATCCTTGCATCCCTGGGATAAATCCCACTTGATCATGGTGTATGATCCTTTTAATGTGCTGTTGGATTCTGTTTGCTAGTATTTTGTTGAGGATTTTTGCATCTATATTCATCAGTGATATCGGTCTGTAATTTTCTTTCTTTGTAGTGTCTTTGTCTGGTTTTGGTATCAGGGTGATGGTGGCCTCATAGAATGAGTTTGGGAGTGTTCCTTCCTCTGCAGTTTTTTGGAAGAGTTTGAGAAGGATAGGTGTTAGCTCTTCTCTAAATGTTTGATAGAATTCACCTGTGAAGCCATCTGGTCCTGGACTTCTGTTTGTTGGAAGATTTTTAATCAGAGTTTCAATTTCATTGCTTGTGATTGGCCTGTTCATATTTTCTGTTTCTTCCTCGTTCAGTCTTGGAAGGTTATACCTTTCTAAGAATTTGTCCATTTCTTCCAGGTTGTCCATTTTATTGGCATAGAGTTGCTTGTAGTAGTCTCTTAGGATGCTTTGTATTTCTGCGGTGTCTGTTGTAACTTCTCCTTTTTCATTTCTGATTTTATTGATTTGAGTCCTCTCCCTCTTTTTCTTGATGAGTCTGGCTAATGGCTTATCAATTTTGTTTATCTTCTCAAAGAACCAGCTTTTAGTTTTATTGATCTTTGCTATTGTTTTCTTTGTTTCTATTTCATTTATTTCTGCTCTGATCTTTATGATTTCTTTCCTTCTGCTAACTTTGGGTTTTGTTTGTTCTTCTTTCTCTAGTTTCTTTAGGTGTAAGGTTAGATTGTTTACTTGAGATTTTTCTTGTTTCTTTAGGTAGGCTTCTATAGCTATAAACTTCCCTCTTAGAACCGCTTTTGCTGCATCCCATAGGTTTTGGGTTGTCGTGTTTTCATTGTCATTTGTCTCTAGGTATTTTTTGATTTCTTCTTTGATTTCTTCAGTGATCTCTTGGTTATTTAGTAACGTATTGTTTAGCCTCCATGTGTTTGTCTTTTTAACGTTTTTTTCCCTGTAATTCATTTCTAATCTCATAGCATTGTGGTCAGAAAAGATGCTTGATATGATTTCAATTTTCTTAAATTTACTGAGGCTTGATTTGTGACCCAAGATGTGATCTATCCTGGAGAATGTTCCGTGCGCACTTGAGAAGAACGTGTAATCTGCTGATTTTGGAGGGAATGTCCTATAAATATAATTAAATCTATCTGGTCTATTGTGTCATTTAAAGCTTCTGTTTCCTTATTTATTTTCATTTTGGATGATCTGTCCATTGGTGTAAGTGAGGTGTTAAAGTCCCCCACTATTATTGTGTTACTGTCAATTTCCTCTTTTATGGCTGTTAGCAGTTGCCTTATGTATTGGGGTGCTCCTATGTTGGGTGCATATCTATTTATAATTGTTATATCTTCTTCTTGGATTGATCCCTTGGTCATTAAGTAGTGTCCTTCCTTGTCTCTTGTAACATTCTTTACTTTAAAGTCTATTTTATCTGATATGAGTATAGCTACTCCAGCTTTCTTTTGATTTCCATTTGCATGGAATATCTTTTTCCATCCCCTCACTTTCAGTCTGTATGTGTCCCTAGGTCTAAAGTGGGTCTCTTGTAGACAGCATATATATGGGTCTTGTTTTTGTATCCATTCAGCAAGCCTGTGTCTTTTGGTTGGAGCATTTAATCCATTCACGTTTAAGGAAATTATGGATATGTATGTTCCTATGACGATTTTCTTAATTGTTTTGGGTTTGTTTTTGTAGGTCCTTTTCTTCTCTTGTGTTTCCCACTTAGAGAAGTTCCTTTAGCATTTGTTGTAGAGCTGGTTTGGTGGTGCTGAATTCTCTTAGCTTTTGCTTGTCTGTAAAGCTTTTGATTTCTCCATCAAACCTAAATGAGATCCTTGCCGGGTAGAGTAATCTTGGTTGTAGGTTCTTCCCTTTCATCACTTTAAGTATATCATGCCACTCCCTTCTGGCTTGTAGAGTTTCTGCTGAGAAATCAGCTGTTAACCTTATGGGAGTTCCCTTGTATGTTATTTGTCGTTTTTCCCTTGCTGCTTTCAATAATTTTTCTTTGTCTTTAATTTTTGCCATTTTGATTACTATGTGTCTCGGCGTGTTTCTCCTTGGGTTTATCCTGTATGGGACTCTCTGCGCTTCCTGGACTTGGGTGGCTATTTCCTTTCCCATGTTAGGGAAGTTTTCGACTCTAATCCCTTCAAATATTTTCTCTGGCCCTTTCTCTCTCTCTTCTCCTTCTGGGACCCCTATAATGCGAATGTTGTTGTGTTTAATGTTGTCCCAGAGGTCTCTTAGGCTGTCTTCATTTCTTTTCACTCTTTTTTCTTTAGTCTGTTCCGCAGCAGTGAATTCCACCATTCTGTCTTCCAGGTCACTTATCCGTTCTTCTGCCTCAGTTATTCTGCTATTGATTCCTTCTAGTGTAGTTTTCATTTCAGTTATTGTATTGGTCATCTCTGTTTGTTTGTTCTTTAATTCTTCTAGGTCTTTGTTAATCATTTCTTGCATCTTCTCAATCTTTGCCTCCATTCTTATTCCGAGGTCCTGGATCATCTTCACTATCATTATTCTGAATTCTTTTTCTGGAAGGTTGCCTATCTCCACTTCATTTAGTTGTTTTTCTGGCTTTTTTTCTTGTTCCTTCATCTGATATATAGCCCTCTGCCTTTTCATCTTGTCTATCTTTCTGTAACTGTGGGTTTGGGTCCACAGGCTGCAGGATTGTAGTTTTTCTTGCTTCTGCTGCCTGCCCTCTGGTGGTTGAGGCTATCTAAGAGGCTTGATGGGAGGCTCTGGTGGTGGGTAGAGCTGACTGTTGCTGTGGCGGACAGAGCTCCATAACACTTTAATCCACTTGACTGTTTATGGGTGGGGCTGGGTTCCCTCCCTGTTGGTTGTTTTGCCTGAGGCAACCCAACACTGGAGCTTACCTGGGCTCTTTGATGGGGTTAATGGCAGACTCTGGGAGGGCTCACGCCAAGGAGCACTTCCCAGAACCTCCGCTGCCAGTGTCCTTGTCCCCACGGTGAAACAGAGCCACCTCCCGCCTCTGCAGGAGACCCCCCAACACCAGCAGGTAGGTCTGGTTCAGTCTCCCCCAGGGTCACTGCTCTTTCCCCTGGGTCCCGATGCACACACTACTTTGTGTGTGCCCTCCAAGAGTGGGGTCTCTGTTTCCCCCAGTCCTGTCAAAGTCCTGCAATCAATTCCCACTAGGCTTCAAAGTCTGATTCTCTAGGAATTCCTCCTCCCGTTGCCGGACCCCCAGGTTGGGAAGGCTGACGTGGGGCTCAGAACCTTCACTCCAGTGGGTGGACTTCTGTGGTATAAGTGTTCGCCAGTCTGTGAGTCACCCACCCAGCAGTTATGGGATTTGATTTTACTCTGATTGCGCCCCTCCTACTGTCTCACTGTGGCTTCTCCTCTGTCCTTGGACGTGGGGTATCCTCCTTGGTGAGTTCCAGTGTCTTCCTGTCGATGATTGTCCAGCAGCCAGTTGTGATTCTGGTGCTCTCGCAAGAGGGAGTGAGAGCACGTCCTTCTACTCCACCATCTTGGTTAATCCTCCTAAAGTATTTTTATGTGAATGCCCGGTATCATGTAATTTCACTTGTAAATATTCTAATATGCATTGCTGAATGATAGAGACTTTAAAAATTTTCCCTTGCCTTCTTCCTCCTCCCCTCCCTTTTTATTCCTTTGATTTGTTAAAAAAAAAAAAAAAAAAAGAAACAGGTCATTTGGCCTGTAGGACCTTCCACATTCTAGGTTTAGCTAATTATTCTCTCCTGGTGTCAATTAACTTGTTTCTCTCCTTCCTGCATTTTCTGTAAACTGATTGGATTTAGAAGCTTCAAGTTTTCTCTTTTCTTGTGCAAGAAGACTCCATGGTGCTAGTCCTTCTGTTGCATCAGATCATGAAGTATGTGATGCCCCAGTTGTCATTATTTTAGTGATGCTAAGATTATCCTTAGGTGGTGTGACCCTGGTTTTTCATTATAAAATTTCCCATTAACATTCTGCTTAGTAGTTTTAGCATCAATTGGTGATTGTTGCATAGGTTTATTACTTCATTAAGGCTGGCAAAATGGAGATATTCTAATTCTGTCAGTCTACATTTGTTAGCTGGAATTCTTCTACACAGAAGAATTTTTCATCATTTTTTTTTCTTCTTAGCTTCCTTGAAAGAGTTCATAGAGGAAAGGTAGGATAAATGTTTCATTTTTTCTTTTTTAAAAGAAGCAATAGAGAATTTCCTGGTGGTCCAGTGGTTAGGACTCCGGGCTTCCACTGCCAGGGGCCTGGGTTTGATCCCTGGTTGGGGAACTAAGATCCCTCAAGCTGCGTAGCATGGCCAAAAAAAAAAAAAAAAAAAAAAGTAAAAACATAATAAATAAAAGACTGTCCTTTAAAAAAAAAAAAGAAGCAATCTATTTTCAGAGACATAAGTTGATATCTTAACAACCTTTTTGGAATAAAAAAATAGGTGTCATTATCAACTTATGGGTTTTTTATATATTTTGGGGGTTCAATTGTTTACATCATTATTCTTTCTGAGTTCACATTAGGCCAGTGGGAGTCCCTGCTGCTTTGAGGATTTTGTCCTCAACTGTGTGTCAGGAAACTTCCATCCACTATGCTCAACTTTTCTAGTAATAAATCCCAGCTCTTTGACTTTTTCCCTTCCTTACCCTCCAAATTATGGTATTGATAGTTAAAATATCCCATCTAATTTTCCCATGAGAGATCTCATATAACCAGTTTTTCTGGTTAAATCCTTGTTTCAATATGGTAGGTTAACTTTTACAAACCATTTTGTTAGGACATTATACTGTGTTCATAAAATTTTATAACAAGTTTTTTCTTTATCATCCCTATTTTTAAAAAAACTGTCACTAGACTGTAAACATATACAAGTACAAAAATAACCTTAAATTTTGTACTAAATATTTAACAAGGTACAACAGTAAGACATAAGGTGATGTTTTCTGACCTCCACTACAGTTTTGCAGGTGGCGGAATATTTCATGGGTTCATTAGTCAAGCAGTTTAGCTCTCCTATTATTGCCCCACTGATCACAAAGTCTGTGTAAGTTATTTGGTAATTTTTCTCCTCTGACTCCCAGATTATTTGGTCAATTCCCAAACCTGGCTTTGATCTTTGAAGCTGTTCAGGAACAAAGAAAGAAAAAAAATACATATGCCAGTTAATTTACAAAAACTATTTAATTTATGGCTTTTTCCCCCTTTGGTTTTAACAATTTTAATATTTATATATTGTTTGACAACATGTATCACTCATAACTTTTAAAGTGAATTTATTAAATTAACAATGACTTGGAAAAAAAGCATTTTTAAATACTCTGATCTTTCTGATCCCACCTACTCACCCAACCTATACCTGTCTTAGAATGGCTAAAAGCCCAACTCAAACATAAGATAAATAACACTTTGTATTATAATTTTCCATCTTAACGCTGATCCTTTGAGGTTTTTTGTTATCTATAGGAACGTATGTCTTAAAGGTGATGGCTGGTATTATCATTGTGTCTGAGGAAGAAAATTGTCGTTTGGATAACAGCTGCTGTCCAAAAAAAGGAATAATAGAGTTCTTAACATTGAAAGGTATTTATTCTCTATTATGTAACTTTTTAACTAGTGCTCACAAGTGCATGTATAAATGTCTCTGCCTTACCTTTACCATGCCTGAAATAATTACATAAATTCCTTGGGGCTCATCACCTTCTTCAAATATATCATTTCCACAATCAAATGTTACAATTCTGGATCTTTCCTAAAAAATATCACCAAATACATAAGCTATAAATAATATTTTAGTGGTGATTGAAGTTTACATTTTTTTAAAAGTTGTACATTTTTAAAGTAAATGTTACTCAAAAATATCTGAGATTTTGTGTTAGTAATAAATTTGTAAGAGAAAATAGGAATTATGGCTAACAAAGAGAAGAAGGTGGATATTCACAGGTATATGTAATTTCAGATGGGGTGTTCATACATAGATTAGAAAACAATCTAGTCTAGGAATAAGAATGTAGTAGAAGGATGAAAATATTTCATTTGGATGAAAAATAGGACAGATGCAAGCTAATGGCACATGTGTGTCTTATACATACTCGTGCTCTAAACAGCTGATGAAGTAATAAAAAAATTCATTCATTCAAAATATTTTAAGCAGGTGAAAAAAATATAATTTGTCTTTTGGTACTTATTTGATGTAGAAAAAGATGTTAATAGAACAGGTTAAATCTCTTTATTTGTTCATCCCACAAACACTTATTGAACACCCGCTATGTGAGCTGCTACATGGTAGGAGTTGAGTATTCAAAAGCTGGATGAGGTAAAAATTATAGTAGGGGAGAGAGATGTAAAGATAATAATTGTAATGTAATGTAATGATGCTATAATAAAGGTATATAGTTACCGTGGTGATTCCTTTGGTCCTCCAAACTCTGGATGGACCATAGGATGTTCTTCTACTGGTGGGGTATTTGACTCTAAAGCCTGCTTTTCAGAGTACCTTTGGTGGGGGTTTCCAGAGAAGCAATAAGCAGAGGAGGTTTGGGGGGGAGAAAAATGAAAGCAAAGAGCATTTCAAGATAAGTAAATAGCCCTCACAGAGGAATGGAATTAAAGAACAGTATAAAGTTCTTGGGGTACCATGAGTGGTTCAGTATAAATAGAGTATGGGGTATATGACACATGGGTAACAGAAAGTAAAGATGGAGAGGTAAGCAGGAGGCAGACTGTGGGGGAACTTTGCATGTCATTCAAAGAGATTTTGATTTTATCCTACAGGTAATCAATGACATTTAGATAATTTAAAACTGAAGAGTATCATGGTTAAATCTTTACTTTTTAAAATATCATTTGCTGATACGTTAGAGATACTATTACTAGCAAATACAAATATTACCTGAATAAAGCTTATATGGTCTTGGTCTTTATCTAGCCATGGAATATGATAGAGTGCTTCGTCAACAGTAAGAGGTTTGTACATAGGTTGAAGATCAAGTATCTCTCTTTTTCTGGCCGTTATTAACTAAAACCACAAAAGTTAAGAAAGGAGATGAACAAAACTGGTGTTCACAGAATGTTTAAAACAATTATGGTTTTATACTATTTCCTTTTCTTGCTCTTCTGACATTTTTGTTCTTCTATGGAAGCCTTCAACCTCTCCCCTGTTATAGCATTTTTCTATGTTATCATTATTCTGAAGTCATAGATTACTTTTAAAAGTAAATCTTATATGTCCATGCCACTCTCTCACTTCGTCTCAGCTACCAAATGTAAAATAGATAGCTAGTGGGAAGCAGCCGCATAGCACAGGGAGATCAGGTTGGTGCTTTGTGACCACCTAGAGGGGTGGGATAGGGAGGATGGGAGGGAGACTCAAGAGGGAGGAGATATGGCGATATACGTATATGTATAGCTGATTCACTTTGTTATAAAGCAGAAACTAAGAAAAAAAATGTAAATCTTTTACCGAAGTATAGCACATATGCAAAAAGTGCACAAGTCATAAATGTCCACTCAAAGAACATTTACCACATGAAAATATCTGCGTAACCAGCACCCAGATTAAAAAATAAAACATTTATTGAACCCTAGAATCCTCCCTTATGTTCTCTTCTAGTCATTACTTCTACCCCAAATTAATCACTCTTTTTCTATTACCATAGTTTAGCTTTGTCTGGTTTTGAGCTTTATCTGCATGAAATCAATGAGTATGTACTTATTTGTGTCTGGTTTCATTTGCTCAACATTATGTTTCTGAGATTCATCTATAATGTTGCAAGGAGCAAACATTCATTCATTTCATTTTCACTGTTGTGTAGTATTATATTTTATGAATATACCGCAGCTTTATTTATCTGTTGTTGATTGACATTTGGGCTGTTCCAGTTTGGGACTTTTGAAATGCTTCAGTGAGTACTTGCTTGCTGTACATATGTACTCATTTCTGTTGTATATATGGTTATGTAATCTAATTTCTGGGTCTTAAGATATGTATATGTCCAAACAATTTTCCAAAGTGATTGCATCAGTTTATACTCCCACTCTAATGTTCCAGTTGCCGACACTTGGTATTGTCAGGTTTTTTGGTTTTTTTTAAAATTTTAAGTATTCTGATGGTTGTGTATTTGTATTTACTTTTGGTTTTAATTTGCATTAAGCTTATGATGATGATATAACATTTCTTATGTTTATTGGCTTCTAGAATATTCTCTGTTGGGAAGTGCCTGTTCAAATCTTTTGTTGATTTTTTTTAAATGAATTTTCTGTCCTGTTCTCATTGATTTGTAAGATATTTTTATATATTCTGAACATGAGCCCTTTTTTGGATATATTTATTTTGAAAATTTCCTCTACCATTTTGTGGATTGTCTTTTCATTATCTTGTATCTTTTTTTGTCTCTCATTTTCTGCATTACTGTCTTCTTTTTTTTTTTTTTTAATTTATTTATTTTTGGCTGTGTTGGGTCTTCGTTTCCGTGCGAGGGCTTTCTCTAGTTGTGGCAAGCAGGGGCCACTCTTCATTGCGGTACGCGGGCCTCTCACTGTCGTGGCCTCTCTTGTTGCGGAGCACAGGCTCCAGACATGCAGGCTCAGTAGCTGTGGCACACGGGCCCAGTTGCTCCGCGGCATGTGGGATCTTCCCAGACCAGGGCTCGAACCCATGTCCCCTGCATTGGCAGGCAGATTCTCAACCACTGCGCCACCAGGGAAGCCCTGCATCACTGTCTTCTTTTGTATTTAGTTGATTTTCTGTAGTGAAACATTTAAAACTCCTTTCTCATTTATTTATATGTAATTCTTTAGTTATTTTCTTTTTTATTACCACAGGGATTACATTTAGCATCCTAGAATATAACACTCTAATTTGAATTTATAACAGTTTAACTTCCATAACATACAAAACTCTGCTCCTTTAAAAGCTCCATCCCCACCCCTTGCAGTTGATGTCATAAAATTACATCTTTATGTGTTGCCTGTCCAAAACACAAGCTAAAAAATTTTTTAAATGCATTCATCTCTTAAATATGACATTACAAGCCAAAGCTATAATAATTCTAGCTTTTAGAGTAATAATTACTTTAAAAAACATATTAGTCTCTTAAATCATGTAGAAAACAAAAAAAATGGAGTCAGACACAATTATTACAATAATACTAGCATTAATAATTGCCCATGTATTTACCTTTACTGAGATTTTTATTTCTTCATATGGGTTTGAGTTATTGTCCAGTGTCCTTTCATTTCAATCTTCATGACATGTTTTAGAATTTCTTTCAGGGCAGGTATAGTGGTAATGAACTCCCTCAGCTTTTGTTTGTCTGAAAATGTCTTAATTTCCCTCTCACTTCTAAAGGACATTTTTGCTGGATATAGGGTTCTTAGTTGATTATTTTTTCTTTTAGTACTTTGAATATATCAGCCCACTTTCTTCTGGTCTCCAAACTTTCTGATGAGAAATCTGCTGATAATCTTATTGAGGATCCCTTGTATGTGAAGAATTTCTTCTCTATTGCTGATTTCAAAATTCTCTCTTTATCTTTCAGCAATTTGATTACAATGTGCCTTGATGTGGATCTATTTGAGTTCAACCTACTTGAAGTTCACTGAGCTTCCTGGATGTTAATATTCATGCCTTACATCAAATTTAGAAAGTTTTCAGCCAATATTTCTTTAAATTTCCTGTCTGTTCCTTTCTCTCTCTCTTGTTTTCTTGGGACATCTACATTGCATCTGTTGGTCCACTTGATGGTATCTCACAGGTCCCTTAGACTCTGCTCACTTTTCTTCAATCTTTTACTTTCTATTCCTCAGATGCTATAATTTCCATGGTCCTGTTTTCAAGGAGACTTATTTTTTTTTTTATGCCTTTTAGTTCTTGCCACGTGGTGTTATACATATTTTACCTTAGGTTCATTCTTAAGGATTTAGAGTTTTTAATTGCTATTGTGAATACAATATTTTTCCACATTTTCTTTAGTTGTGGAATAATTTTGAAAGTTGATCTTGTTTCTGGAAACCCTATTGAATTACTTTATTGATCCTATATTATCAATTTTAAGTTAATTCTCTAGGGTTTTAGATTAAACAATCAATAAGCAATAACAGTTTTATCCTTTTTCCAAAACCGCCATCTCTCAAGTTCCTTTTATTTTTCTTCTTGATCTGGCTAAGACTTACAAGCACAGCATTCACTACTTGGAATGATACTGTTCTTCTCTTTTCCTGACTTTAATGGGAATAATTCTAAATGTTTTGCCATCTAATACAGTGTTTGCTTCAGATTTTTAATAGATACTTTTTATCCAGTTAAGGATGTTACTTCTTTTATTAGCCTTTGAACATTCTGAATGAGAGTTGGATTTTATCAAATGACTTTTCTTCTTTGATCTCTTAATAAATGAGTTATATAGCTATTTTGGGAGACAAAACCTTCTTAGTCATAGTGTATTACGCCAGATTCAACTAGCTTCTATTATGTTAAAAAGTTTTACATATGTATTCACAAGTATAATAGCTTTTTTCCCCTTATACGATTCCCAATTTCGGGAATAAATTTTATACTTACAGAATGAGTTGGGACCCTCTCTAACTTTTTACATGTCACGGTACCATTTAAATAACTTAGAGAAAGGAAACGTAATTAATTCTTACCCTATAATTGAGTGCTCTTATAAATCATAGTTTTTACGGAAAAAGTTGTTTCAGTGTGACAGGTAACTCCCAGGAACATATTGATACCCAGTCTAGCCTAGGATGAGGAATAGTTTCGTTATACCTTTAGTCTGGGTGTAAAGCATAGAAAGAGGTTGTCCCTCACTATGGCAAGAAAGGAAAAGGAAGTTGACCAATAGAATTGCAGGAAGGAAACTCTCTCTGGTAGGTGCTTTTCTTCAGACAACTGTTTTAAGTTATATATTTATATTGCAAGAATGGCCTATATTGGAAAGAGCCAAAAGTAGGTTTGAAGATCATAAATGACTATATATCAAGTAAGTATATTTGCATTGAAAATATTCTACCATACCTTATTAATTTCAAAACCTTCAGTTTTATGAAGAATTCCTTTTAACCTGAAAACTTTAACAATTTCTCTAGCCAAACTGAGCATGACATTAATCTCCTCCTTTGTTTTCATAGTGACAGCGATTTCTGGGTGGTCATACTCTAAGTAGCCTGAAAAATAACAAAATATTTTCAGATGAAATAGGACATTGCTTAAATATTTCATGTGGACAGTAAGCTAATACTTCTTCTTTAAACCCCTGGAGTATAACCCTCATCACAGGGAAATGTATCTCTCCCTGAAGAGGCCTCTACAATCAATCAACATTCACCAGTAGTTGCAGAATTCTGCCTGACATTTTCTTGTCGGCAGCCCATACCTGTGTCTAAGCCCATGAAGGACAGGCAGCCCTAGTTCTAGGATCAAAATTATACTGAAGCACCTATGCTGGACACTGAGAGGCTCTCCTGGGCTCTAGGTCTGGGGTTATGACCCAATTTTTTATTCTGTTTGAATGAAGATTTCTGACTACAGACTGTGTGCTTAAATATGGCTTCTGATCAAGTCCTCTCACTCCTCCTGGGTCATTTCCACCCGTCCTGCCTGGGCATCTAGATGACTCATTTATCTATGTTCTCCTGCCTGTCTGATGTGGATTCCTGGATGCCTATGAGAGTTTCATCCACTTAGGACTTTTTCTTGGTCATGACCTCTTTTCTGGCTTGACAACTATCTGCCATGCAAGATCTCTCATGCTTGGTCTCATTCCCAGGCTTGCTGTGTTCTTTTGTTGTCCACCATCTGGTACCAAACCCCCTTCTTCTCCATACACATAAACACTGTGCTATAGGGATGTGTCTGTCTCACTGCCAGGATTTGTGCTGCACTAGGACCATGAACTGGTGTGATTCGGAGAACAGGCTGTTGTCATGTTTGGGCACTGAGCCTCCTAGCAGTCACATCAGCGATCTGTGAGGCTCTGTTCCGATTTCAACTCGTTTTAAAGCCTAAATCCTCAGATGGCAACTCTGTGGCAAATGGAGGAAAAAATAGTTTCTTTCCTTGTGTTGCTCAGGAAGGTATGTTTGGAAGAAAATAGAATTTATAAGGTGATAAAGACATGCATAACCATGGCATGCGAATGTGTTTTCTTTAAACAGAAATTAAAAGGCCTTCACTGTGGTATAAGGCAGAGAGAACAAATGTGGAGGGGTAATATTACACTATTCTCATCCAGCCAAAGATACGATCATGTTGAGTGTTGAAGTTATTCACTTTATTATTGATAGTAAGTAGGTCTCCTCAAAGGTCAGTTTAGTTATCAAAACCATTACCTCTCTGAAGAAATGATGATAAGAGATGGTCATGCTAGATCTTTAAGGTGAGAGGTACCTACCTAGCTCTTTCATAGCATGTCCTGTATTCTTCGTTACCCTCCTTAATAACATCTACAGAACAAAAGAAATGTTTTGGGAGACAAAACTGTTATAAAATGTCTTTACATTAGCAACTGATGAATTTTTAACCTAAATTAATAACTTTAGGGCTTCCCTGGTGGCGCAATGGTTAAGAATCCGCCTGCCAATGCCGGGGACATGGGTTCGAGCCCTGGTCTGGGAAGATCCCACATGCCGTGGAGCAATTAAGCCCATGCTCCACAACTACTGAGCCCGCGTGCCACAACTACTGAAGCCCGTGTGCCAAGAGCCCGTGCTCTGCAACAAGAGAAGCCACTGCAACGAGAAGCCTGCGCACTGCAACAAAGAGTAGCCCCCACTCACTGCAACTAGGGAAAGCCTGCACGCAGCAACGAAGACCCAACGCAGCCAAAAATAAAAAAAATAAAATGAATTAAAAAATAACTTTAAAGAAAAATGCGATGGGGAACTTTCCAGGAATTAGATTTGAATTTTGTGCAATGAATTTTATTTTACTCCAGCAAGAGTGGTGGAGAGGATAAGGAGCGGCATTACCTAGGCTAATTTTGAGAAGCCTAAAGGTAAGTCGTATATTTTTTCTTAAAGTAACTTACTTTTGGATACTATTGATTCTGAAAAATGCAGGCATGCTAGGTACTCTCCCATTCAATTTTTGAGAGCCTCCAAATTTGGGAAACAGGTGTGGCTTTCAACCTTAAATGAGATAGAAGTTTTAGCCAAACTATGTGGGAGGAGAAATGAGGACTGAAACTGGCCAATATCTTAGAGATTCAAGTCCTTCTGTATTTTCTACTGTGTATCCTCAATATGAGTGGTTATAAAAGGTAACAAAATTCAGCAAAATAGTTTTATAGTTACAGGTGGTGAAGAGAGAAAAGATACAGCTCTTTGTGTTCAACTACATATTGAGTGTTCAATGTTCTCAACTACAAAGCTTTGGGCATATAGCATATAGAATACAGCATTCAAATGTTCTAAATTATCTTGAAAGGTGACTGTTTAATTCCACATAGCTGGCAAATTTGTGGGGACATATAATCTGCCTAATTGAGAAAATGAAAAATAAGGCCTAGAACTTAGGCCCTAGCATTCTTTTTGCTGTTTGTTAGCTATGTGTGTGACTTTGGGCATAATCATTTAACCTCTCTTGGCTTCATTTTCCTCATCTGTATAATGAGAGAATTAGATGTGGTTTCCCTCTAAGTAAGTTATTGGTACGTCTTTCCATTTGCCATATCCCCATCCTTTACTTCTTTCATTATTTATTGTGGGAAAACCAGGGATATAGAGAAATAGAAGGAGCCTTTGGGAATTATGAGGAAGGTCTGTTGGCTCAACCCTGCCATCACTTATCGTGCTCCAATGTTTCCTATGTAATGCATCTGTAGCCTGACAGATCCTGTAACTTGCATTGAGAGAAGCTGACCGTTGCACACGGGTTTCATGACAGCTCCACAAGGACAAAAAGATGTGCTCCAAGAGCCTCAGAACATGTTAATATGGCATAGACACTTCAGTAAGGAGACTTTTGAGTAATCTAAATGTTGATCGGTTTCAGTTTTTACAGACATTTCTTAGTAAACCAGGAGTCAAAGGTCATATATAGACAGAAGACATGATGGGTGAGGGAAACTGAGGGGTGAGGGACATAAACCATTTTCTTAGTATTTAAAGTTTTCCTCACCTGTTTAACCTGTTTAGAACTTGCAATCTTATCAATTATAGTCATTATGTCTGCTTCGCCTTGGATATATCCTTTTAGTATAGCATACTTAAAGGACAGCTGATGACTCATCCTTTTATCTAATATCTGCAGCAACTTTGGTGTTACGAGCTAAAAAAACAGGACCACTATGTAATATAAATTGTACAAATTATAGTTGATTTTATGTTGGTTAGCTTAAAATAGGTGTTAATAAAAAATGACATGTTCTCAATGGTAACTATAGTAACTTGTCAAGATTCTTGGTTATTTTATTCATAGTATCTCTATAATTTCATGGCTAGAGCTATTTCCCCATAACTAATAATATTAGATGTCTCTGTGAAGTTAAGACTTTATTCTTTACTTATTTCCCTTAGAGAGAATTGCATGCTATTTTCAACTGGTTTAAATTCTTGGAAAACAATGTGATTAATCCTCTGGGCTTAGGCCATAAAATGACTGTCTATAAAGTACTGTCAACTTTACCTGCTAAACCTCCCACTAAACTTTTCACTAGATGGTTCATTTGAGTGAGAGTCCACCACAACTATACTCCCTGTTTGACCCCACAATTAACTTCTTGTTGTTTCTTTGCTGAGGGTTTAAGTCCCCAGGTTATCTGTTACCCTTGTACAGGCTCCTAACTTCAGCAGAGTGGGCTGATCCCTAAGTTTTCTTGTCCGTGCTCCATAATCTCCACACTCATATAGAAATAAATAACTACTCATTATACTTGTTATAGGAAGACATTAATTAGACAGTCAAAGGTCATTTTTGATGTTGTGATTTTATAATATTATGAGTTTATATAACACAAAATGTGTATTTTTCGGTTTCTTAATTTGTATGAATGTATACTATTTGCTTTGTTGCTACATGGTTTGTTTTGTTGATTTCCATCATTTATTTCAGGTGTTCATAAGAATAAACATTACTTTGGAGTTTTCATGTGCTCTCTATTCAAGGGAGAAGCTGTGATGAGTATTTCTGTACTTTCATGTGCTAAACAAATTTCTAATATAACTTGGATATTCATAATATAATCTGTTATAAAACTTAATTTGTCAAAGGGATCTAAAATATAAACATTAGCCCAACAGAAAGTGGAAACCATAAAACTAGTAAACTGATTTTAGTCCATATTTCATGAAGCAGTCAGAAGTTTGAAACTGCATGATTTAATAGTTCTTTACCTTCAAAATTCGTAGAATGCGAAGAAATCGAACAACTTTTATAAAGACCATTGTTTGAGTCAAATCAAAAGTATAATAATTAATGGAATTTGTCTCAATAAGCATTACATCTACGATGCCAATTAACGTAATTGTTAACTCAAATAGATTCCAGGCATGTAAAAAATATTCCTTCTTCATTGCTGCTATCTGTTGATTTAAAAAGAAATTGTATTTTCTTATTTGTTTTTGCTTTTACTACACCATTTTCCATAATAACTGAAACATTACTAGTTAGGTTTTTCTCTGATCTACCTTAAGATTCTACTTGTCTAAAATACTAGTAAGTGATCATATCAACTTGAAATTAAATGGTTAAAATATTGAAACATCTACTCCAGGAGAGAAAATGTTCAAAATACCTACTAACTTATTAATTCATTCTTTATTTATTAAAAAAAAATTTATTGAAAACCTACTATAACTAAGAGAGTAGGAGCGGTCAAAAATGATTGTGGAATCCAGCCTGGGAAATTAGGTTTCCAGGGGAATTTTGAAGCAAGAGTAGGTTTAGAGATGATACATTTGTTTTGAATATGCTGTTTGAGATGTTTGCACAGTATTTTATTGCAGAGATCCAGTCATCAGTTGTCTATACGATCTGAGGCTCGGAATAAAATCTGAGCTGGAAACATGAGTTTGGGAATCATTAGCCTATGAATGGTAGTTGACGCCAGGGAAGTGGTTGAGATAGCCTGACCCATGAGGCCCTTTATTATTTAATTCATGTCTGTGTCTCCTGTCTCATTTTCCATATCCTCCACACAGATTTAACATCTCTCCAGTCTCCATCCTGACCAACCCATCCCTAAGCTCCTGTCATTAGGAGTAACGTTCCCTGTATGTGTCACATTGTTGCTTCTAAGTTTTCCCTTGTTCTTGTTGTCCACTCACATACTCACTCTCTACTTTGACTCCTATTCATTATTCAGAATTCAACTCAAGCATCTCTTTTCCTTAATAGCCTTCCTTCTCTGAACCTACTATTCTGTGTAAGGAACTCCGGTTTTTTCCCATAGCACCCTGTGTATGTCTCTATCATAATACTTAAGATACTGATTTGTAATTTTGATTAATTTGTCTTTTTTAGCAGCCTGATCCCCCTACTCACTATGATTCAGAGACTGTAGGAGACAGACATATTTACGCCAGGGAAAGCGTAAGCTCGATTACAAATTAAGAAATTGTCACGCTTGTTTGTAAACAGACTGTTGTGTGTTTAATGGTAGAGAGTCATTTCCCTTGAGTCTGCTCACATTTGGCTGGGCTGAGGAAATTCAGTGTCTGAATCTAGGGATCAGAAGACCAGATCCTGGGCTTGTGAGGTCCTGCTCAAGGCACCATTCAGCTACTGTAGATGTCTCATTTCCTTCTTATTGAAACAGAGTATAGGTTAGATCATTCTCTTAGGAACTTGAAAGAACTGGTATAAACAGTAAGACTTTATCCAGATACCAAGTATTCAGAAACGTGAAGGCGTTTTTCGGAGGTCAATAGAATACAGCCACAGGAGAGGAAGAGCTTGGTATGAAAGGATAGCGTAGGCTTCAAAGGAAGAGGGGTTTGTTAAATATAAGGTTGTTAAAGAATGGTTAGAAATTCAGGTATTGGAAACCTCCGGCACTCAGATATAGAAGAGTGATTACCCTTCCTCTGAGAAAGTTTCAAAAGATCCATTACTCTAATAGGTTGAGGAGTGTTTTGGGAAAAGTTTGAAAATACAAGAAGGAAAGTTTAAGGCAGAATTGTGTATTAGAAAGAACACAAACTTTGAGGGATTGGATCCCAACTCTACTATCATTAGCTATGTGACTTTAAACAGCTTCTCAGAGACTCAGGTCCCTCATCTGTAAAATGCAAGGCATAATATATATCTACATTAAAGGGTTAACTTAAGGATTTGAAATGTTATAATTGCAATGATACCTGGTACCTTAGTGATCATTTATTATTGTTATTAACATAATGAATATTTTAATAGGCATAGTACAAAGGGGGCAGAACTGAACTTGTGTAGAAAAGACAGCAAAGAAAATGATAAGTGAAGGGAAGCTTGTAAACTGGGCGGTGAAGATGTATCCTGAGTTAAATAGAAGGGAGAGACAAGAACAGGATTGCACATTTGGGAGTATCCTCTTAGCTATGAAGTGTAGCGATGTGTCTGCAGTCCTGTTCTGCTCTCTTAAGTGGACCTGATTGAAGGAGCTATGGCTATGCACAGTTGTGACAGCAGCTTAAACTTGGCAAAGTACAAAGACCACAGAGCTAGAGGGATCGTTATCTCTCATTTAGGCCAACCCTGATATTTTATAGAAGAAGAAACTGAGGTTGGGAAAAGTTTAGTGACTTGGTGAACAGCTAACTGCTTGTCAGAGAAAACCAAAACCAGAGCCAAGTCTGCTGCATCCCAGCTCAGTGTTCTTTCCACTATGGTACATATTAAGTGATTTTAGGGAACACTTTACTCTCACCCTCACCCTGGTATTAACCCTAACCCTAATTGCTTTATTTCTTCTTAATTAGGTGACATCTCCCATGGTCGTTCCAACTAATTGGAATTTATTACATACAATGTGATTGAATGTGAAGCCATTCCCCTCACCCCCCCAAGCACAGCTCTGCAGTAGCATTTCAATTTTCCAGTAATGATTTGAGATTTCATCCACTTTGTTTGAATGTCATATATAATTCTTCTATTTAAATCGTCTGGCTAAAAATATTTTATATTACAACTTGATCCATATGACACAATACTATTACCAGTTTGTGGACCCATCAATACATTTCCATCATTTAACAGCTACCTTTATACTGGATTTCAAAAATCAAATTATGAAATGTTTTTCAAGTATAAATGAATTTCTATCAATTTACTTATCCATCTGTTTATCTATCTAGTATAAAAACAGCAAAACGGGACTTCCCTAGTGGCGCAGTGGTTAAGAATCCACCTGCCAATTCAGCGGACACAGGTTCAAGCCCTGGTCCGGGAAGGTCCCACATGCCGTGGAGCAACTAAACCCATGCCCACAACTACTGAGCCCACATGCCACAAGTACTGAAGCCTGTGTACCTAGAGCCCGTGTTCCGCAACAAGAGAAGCCACCGCAATGAGAAGCCCGCACACCGCAACAAAGAGTAGCCCCTGCTCGCCACAACTAGAGAAAGCTGGTGCACAGCAATGAAGACCCAAAGCAGCCAAAAATAAGGAAAGAAAAGAAAGAAAGAAAGAAAGAAAGAAAGAAAGAAAGAAAGAAAGAAAGAAAGAAAGAAAGAAAGAAAGAAAGAGAAAGAAAGAAAGAAAATATCTTCCATTAAAAAAAATAATAATAAAATGAACATCCAGGTGCTCACCTCTCTGCTAAGTTAAAGAACTTTGCCAATACCTTTGTAACTCACTCTGCATCCCTTTGACACACACTAATTAAAAATTTGCAAATACAAAATCAATCCTTAAAGTATGAATATTTTCTATTGTCACCCTAAAATCACCTTTAAAAAATAAATTTGTTTGAGGAGAATTTTATACACTCCTTTGGAAAACTGTCTGTAGCTAGTGTTGGAAAATGAAATTAGGAAATCTCCCTGTTAGACATATCACACACACACACACACACACAATCACATTTTAGCTTACCTTAAGTAGTGCCTCCACAATATAAAATGCAAGAAAAGAGTAGTTAGCATATGTTAATTCAAGCTCATAGATATCGTTTAACACAGATATCCAAGAAATTATAATAGGAAACATATTCATTAGTATCACAAGGTATCCGACATACTCAAATTCATCCGTAAATACTATTTTATGGCATACACGAAGAAAGCAATGTCTGTAAAAAAAAAAAAAAAAAAAAAAGAGATAGTTATATCTGATAAAATAATTACACTGAATTAATTTCAATATATGCTCAGTTCTGTTCTAATCATCAATAGTTACAAAGCCCATCTTAATTCTGAGAAGTAGCTGTCACTACCATACACTTTCTGGCATCTTACTTCAGATACTTTCCTTTAATTTCTTCCTCTGCTAAATGTCTTCAGGCTGGTTTCCCCTCTTTCTTTCTCACTTTCCTCACCTCTCATTCATTTTTACTTATACTTTTAGTAGAAATACTTCAGATCATAAGACAGGGATAATTCAAACTGGAAATATTAAAAAAGAACAAAGCAAATCTCTCCCACCTTCTAATAATTCCACTTCTCAGAGATGGCTACTCTCACCAGTTTGAATATTTTTCCAATATTTTTGTTTATATAATCATATTTATAAATACAAAAGGAATTATATCATACATATTGTTCTGTAACCTGTTTTATTTCTCTCTTAGCAACGGATCATGAGCATTTTTCCTTGTCAAGGCATATAATCTGGAACAAATCCCAGCATCTGTGGTAGTGGAACAGGTTAGGTTGCATTTTATCAAAAACTTTAAGTTAACATACATGCTTTGAAAAATTATTTTTATACCGACTATGCTAGTCAGTAGAATTGTGGGTGAGATGATTTACTTAATGTATTTTTAATTTTATTTTTAAATTGTTCAACTAGTATAATAATGCATTATTATTGCTAAAACTCGAATGAAATTATTAATCAAATTATTGACTGAAGTGTGGGTAAGTGCTGGATTTACTTCGCTATTCTTAGAGGTAGATCCGTGTTACGCAGGACCTGAAATTTTACAGTTTGGAGCCCTATTTAAGGAAAAGAAGATGAAATTATGAATACATCTATGATGCTGCCATCAAATTGCAAAAATCCTCCAAGGCCTCAGGCAGTGCCAGTGTGAGGGAGGAGCCATAGAGTGTAAGTTTTGTTAAGTTTATGGTAACACTGCCACTGCCCTTCTCAGCCCTCTCTCCAGACTGTTTTTCTTTTCTCTCTATTTTTAAAAAAATGCAGCCATATTGAGGTATAACTGACATAAAAAATTGTAGATATTGAAAGTGTACATCATATGTACATGTATATGTACAATACAATGTATATACATATACATTGTGAAAGGATTCCCCCCATCTAGTTGATTAACACATCCATCACCTCATATAACTCTTTTTTAAGGGTGTGACCATTTAAGTTCTACTCTCTAGGAAATTTCAGTTATAAAGTACAGTGTTCTCAATTATAGTCACCATGTCTTACATTAGATCTTCAGGCATCATTCACCTTGTAGCTGAAAGTTTGTAACCTTTTATCAATCCCTATTTCCCCAAACCCTCAGCTCTGGTTTCTACTCTCTGTTTCTATGAGTTGACTATTTTTTTTTAATGAATGAATGAATTAATTTATTTTTGGCTGTGTTGGGTCTTTGCTGCAGTGCATGGGCTTCTCATTGTGGTGGCTTCTCTTGTTTGTAGAGCATGGGGTCTAGGCACGCAGGCTTCAGTCGTTGCAGCATGCAGGCTCAGTAGTTGTGGCACACAGGCTTAGTTGCTCCACAGCATGTGGGATCTTCCTGGACCACGGCTTGAACCCATGTCCCCTGCACTGGCAGATGGATTCTTAACCACTGCACCACCAGGGAAGTCCCTATGAGTTGACTTTTTAAAATCTATTATTTTATTTTATTTCATTTTTTTCATTTTACTTATTTTTAGAGTTAGCATATAAGTGATACCATGCGGTATTTGTCTTTCTCAGTCTGGCTTATACTTAGCATAATGCTCTCAAGATCCAACCATGTTGTCACAAATGCAGGAATTCCTTCTTTCTCATGGTTGAATAATACTCCATTGTATTTTCTTTATCCATTCATCCACTGATGGACGCTTAGGTTATTTTTTTTTTTTTAAACATCTTTATTGGAGTGTAACTGCTTTACAATGGTGTGTTAGTTTCTGCTTTATAACAAAGTGAATCAGTTATACATATACATACGTTCCCATATCTCTTCCCTCTTGCTTAGTTTATTTTTATATCTTAACTATTGTGAATAATGCTACTGTGAAATGGGAGTGCAAATATCTCTTCGATATCTTGTTTTTATTTCTTTTGGATATATACTCAGAAGTGGGATTGCTAGATCATGTGGTAGCTCCATTTTTAATTTTTTGAGGAGACTCCATACTGTTTTCCATAGTGGCTGCATCAATTTAAGAGATAAGAGAATGTGAAATGAACAAAGAACTATAAAGTAGCAAGAAAACAATTATCAAATGGCAATAGTAAATCCATACCTATCTACTGATGATTTTCAGTAGTGGTATGCTTAGATTCCTTTCTCTTTATCTTTTGTGTATCTACTATTGTTTTTTTTTGCTTTGTGGTTACCATGAGGCTTACATAAAACATATTTATATTTATAACAGCCTATTTTAAGATAAACTTAACTTTGAATGCATACTAAAATCTTTACATTTTTACTCCTCCTCTCCACATTTTATGTTTTTGAGGTTACAATTTACATCTTTTTACCTTGTGTATCCATTAACAAATTATTGTAGTTAAGTTATTTTTAGTACTTCTGTCTTTTAACCTTCATACTAGATTTATAAGTGACTTACTCACCATTATTACAACATTAGAGTACTCTGAATTTTACTATATATTTATTTACTTATGAAATTTATACTTTGATATGTTTTCCTGTTATTAATAAATTCCCTTTCATTTTAGCTTGAAGAAGTCCATTTTAACATTTCTTGTAAGGCTGGTCTTGAGGGTGCTGAATTCCTTAGCTTTTGCTTGCCTGGAAAAACTCATTATCTCTTCTTCAATTCTGAACAATTTTGCTGGGTAGAGAATTCTTGGTTGGTAGTTTTTTTTTCTTTCAGTACTTTGAGTATATCATGCTACTCTCTTCTGACCTACAAAGCTTCTGCTGAAAAATATGCTGATAGCCTTATTGGTGTGTGTGTGTCCCTTGTATATAACAAGTTGTTTTTCTCTTGCTGCTTTTAATATTCTCTCCTTGTCTTTAACTTTTGACAATTTAATTACCTAACGTGTCTTGGTGTGGGTCTCTTTGGAGTAATCATATTTGGAAATTTCTGAGTTTCCTGGATCTAGATGTCTGTTTCTTTCCCTATGTAAAGAAAGTTTCCAGCCATTATTTCTTTGAATAAGTTTGCTGTCCCTTTCTTTCTCTCTTCTCCTTCTGGGACCCCTATAATGTAAATACTGGTCCACCTGATGGTGTCCCATGAGTCACTTAAGCTATCTCCACTCCTTTTCATTCTTTTTTTCCCCCCTCAGATTGGATGAATTCTGCTGCCTTGTCTTTGAGTTTGCTTATCTTTTTTCTGCTTGATTTAGTCTGCTGTTAAACCCCTCTATTGAATGTTTCAGCTCAGTTATTCTTCAGCTCTGTGATTTCTGTTTGGGACATTTTTATATTTTTTATCTCTGTTAAAATTTTCCCTCTGTTTATACATTCTTCTTCTGACCCTAGTGAGCATCTTTGATCTCTCTAACAGATAAATCACTCTAACAGATCTCTTTAAGAGATAAATCACTTACCTAAATTTCATTAAGGTGTTTCTGGAGTTTTATTGTTCTTTTGTTTAGAACATATTCCTCTGTTTCTTCATTTTCCTTCATGCTCTGTGTTGGTTTCTGCACGTTAGATAAAACAGCCACCTCTTTCGGTCTTGATGGAGTGGTCTTGTGTAGATAAACCTTATCATTCAGCCTAGCCTGAGCTCTTGGTTGTCTCTCAAACCTTTGTGATTGTCCAAGCTGCCTTATTTGCTCTTAGTGGCTCCCAGTAGTTGAGGATGTGCCAAGACCTGTTTGTGTCCCATTGTGGAGAGTACCATTCATCACCTAGATGCAAGCTGATTGGAACTGGACTCCTCAGGTAGCAGCTTTTGAGGTATGCAAGCAGACTTCTTTCAGGGAAAGACTGGGAGATGGGTATTTCTATCTGCTCCATCTGCACTGAGCCCTGGGGCTGTAGCCCATTAAGAAGTGTTTCTCTGTTTGCTACAGTCCTGTGGGTCCTAAAATACAAGCCCCCTTGGCCACTAGAGCCAGGCAATCAAGAGGTGTGTCCTTTGTGTGGCAGCCACAAAAGCCAGGGTGCCAAATTTTGCACAAGCTCCTTCCAAGGAGACAACATCCTCATGAACCTATTAAGAACTGTTTCTTTGTCTGCTCTAGTCTTGTGTATTTTGTGGTTATAAGCCTCATTAGATTTCAGAACTAGGTATTTTGGGGGCCCATCCCCTAGGGTGAAGTCTTAAAAGTTGGGGTGCTAGATATTGGGCTCAAACCCTTTGCTTCTCGGGAGATACTGGGAGCTGTGTGTTCCCTTCCGATTGTATGTCTGTGCCAAGGGGGTGAGTTTTATGGTGAAAGTGTGTCTCAGCCTTTCCTACCTCTTTCAAAGTAGGTATTTTCTCATTAGCCTGATGTGTAGGAGTTGCTCAGATAGTTTCTGGACTTCTTTCAAGGAGAACTCATCCATGTTTAGCTGTAGATTTGGTGTGTCCATGGAAGGAATTGAGTTCAGCAGCCTCAGTGCCACCATCTTGGATGAGAGCACAGACTGCTTTTTAAAATTTCTTCCAGCAATAAAATCACATCTGGCACAGCATTACACTTGAGATTACCTTTTGCTTAAATTGATAATTGACTATAATCTGACTTGTTTATGTCAGATAGATAAATTAAAGGGGATATGTTGGGAATTACTTACAATTCCTTTAAATCTTTAATGTTGGTGTTAGTTTTTAAACTCCTCCTGGAATGCTATATTGCTTCTTATTACTATTTTGGCCAAGGGTTCAACTTGGTCACTTGGCCATTTCTGCCATGATTCTTACAATATAGGTCAACAAGACAATGTGAGTGTTCAGCTAGACACTAAGTATATTCATCCCAATTATACACTTAGGGACTTAGGGAAATAACCACACAGTGGACCTGGTGGACTTCTATGAGACAGACTGGGTCAGAAACTCCATAAATTATCTGGCCTAAAAGCTCCCAGTTTAACTTGAGGAACACAATAGTATTTCAAGCCTTTGGTATCAGTATCATTTAAAATGCCATAACCCAAAGTCCTAAAAGAGTCTGAGTATTTTCTTTTCCCAATGCACAGGAACTCTGGTAAAATGATTAAATGTCCATTTGAGAGAAGATTGAGGAAATATTTATCCTACATATTTGTGGTGTTGTTGCAGTTCTTTCTCAAGGACTCTGGTTCTGAGAATTGACTTAGCTATCTTGCAGTAATTGACTTCATCCCTTTGCTCAACAGCTCTCCCTTTCTATCTTTAGAAAAGTCAAGTAATACCATAGTTAACTGTTTGTCTATATTGTCTTTTAATATACAATATTTGTTACCCATCCTTACTTAGGTCAAACACTCTGATTGCTACTCCAGGTTTGCTGTCCACAAAATAAAGTATGCCCACCTTGCCTCTGACATCTAAGCGTTGCCATCTCTCTTCTGCCATTCCCATTTCCTTTTGATACTAGGGAGACCAGTTCCACAGCAGACTTAATGATGGTTAACCATGTTCTGCAGAGGACATCTATCATTGAGTTTCTCACTGTTGCCTTGGTGAAGGGAAATATCCTCCATTCTTTCCCAGGGAACAAGATCATGAGGTTGGTTCTTCATTCTAATATAATAAATCTAGTTAAATATTCCAATTTTATCATCTGCACTTCATTTATTGTAGGTTATTGGCCTGGTCAAGCTTCAAAGGACCATCTCAGGAATATAATAGCACCAGTTCCCAGTGTCTTAGATAGAATGCTGAATCCTGAATTATCATGGATAAGACCTCTGTGCCAATAAATTTCTCCCCAATCTGGCCTTATGTTGTAGCCCTCTGGTCCCATATACTCAAGATCTATCCCCTTATATGTTCTACTAGTATTTGCTGATGCCAGGTCCTGTAGTTCCGTCAGCTGACAAGTTGTAGTCTCCTGAAGCAGCCACTATATTTCCCCCTCCAGCTGTGTTGAGACCTGACCTGGGTAAGTACCTTGGAAGCAATGAAAAGGTGGTAGAAACTATTATATATATTTTCCATGTTATATAATTTATATGTAAATTATATATTTTTTCATTTTCATCGTATAAATCTTCTTTTGGTGATTGGTCTTGTTCATGTTTGTGATTCCATCACTTACTAATTTCAACCTTTCATTAATACTTATAGTCCATATTGGATAATTTTAATAACTGAAGTCTTAGGGATATAAATCTGCTGCTGTTATTTCTGCTGATTCACTCTTACGATTATTTGCTTCCTTCTGTGTTTGTTCATCTTTGATAGTGACTTCGTCCACTGGTTAGAGAACTCAATTTTTATTTAGCACTTAGTAATAAATGCTAACATTTAAGTGCTTACTTAGTGCTAGTTTCTGGACTAAGTGCTTCTACACACGCTATTTATGTAATCTTTACAACAATCCCATAATGTAGGCAGAGGTGAACCCAACTAGCATATACTAGTACCTACTATGTGCCAGTTATTTTGCCAAATGCTTTACATATATCAGTCTCCGGAATATGACATAGATATTACTTTATCCATTTTTCAAATGAGAAAACTGAGACCTGTAAAACTTATCCAGCTAATAAATGATAAAGACTAGGATTCTAAACTAAGCCATCTGACTCCAGAATCTATACTACCTACTGTGAGATGAATGATATGTAAGAGACAGCCTAAAAGGTAGATTGACTATAAATCCTAGTTTTTCAAATCTCCATTTCTTTGTTACATCAACAGAAATAAGTACTCAGAAAGTTGTAGCTTAAGTCGCTATTGAAGGCTTTAAAAGAACCATAGTACAAAAATATCCATTGGTATTTACTGATACTCCTATTGAGAAGAGGGAGACCTCCCTTGAATCTAAGAAAAGAAATAAAAGACATCCCAGTTGGAAAGGAAAAAGTAAAATTATCTCTATCCCTAGGTGATATGCTCTTAAATACAGAAAATCCTAGAGAATTCACAAAAAGCAACTAGAGCTAATAAATGAATTCAGCAGAGCTTCAAGATACAAGATCAATTTACAGAAATAGCTTGTATTTCTATACACTAGAAATAAACAAACACTACAAAAATGAAATCAGGAACACAATTTTATTTGAAATAGCATAAAAATACTTAGGATTAAATTTTACCAAAGACATGTACACTGAAAACTATAAGACATTCCTAACAGGAATTAAAGAAGATCTAAATAAATGAAAAGACAGCCCATGTTCATGAATCAGAAAGTTTAACATTTTAAGACAGTAATACTACTCAAAGCAATTTACAAACTAAATGTAATCCCTATGAAAATCTCAATGACATTTTTTGTGTGCATAAATAGACAAGCTAATCCTAAAATTCATATGGAATTGCAAGGAACCCTGAATAGCTATACCAATCTTGAAAAAGAAAAGTAAAATGGATGGACTCACATTTCCTGATTTCATAATTATCTAGCAGATGTGGAAAACAATTTGGTGTTTCCTCAAGAAATTAAATAAATTAATTAAATTAAATAAATTTTATTTTCATATGATCCAGCAGTTTTACTCGTAGGTGCATACCCAAAAGATGGAAAGCAGGAATTCAAACAAATACATGTACATAAATGTTCATAGCAGCACTGTTTACAATAGCCAAAAGGTGAGAACAACTCAAATACCCATCAACCGATTAATGGATAAAGAAAATACAGCACGTCTGTACAATGGACTATTATTCAGCCATAAGAAGAAATAAAGTATTCATACATGCTACAAAGTAGATGAACTTATGCTACAGATACATGCTACAATGTGGAAGAAACATTATGCTGAGTGAAAGAATCCAGAAACTGACTTACTTCACCCTGTATGACAGACTCTAGGTCCATCCACCTCACTACAAATAACTCAATTTAGTTTCTTTTTATAGCTGAGTAATATTCCATTGTATATATGTGCCACATCTTCTTTATCCATTCATCTGTCAATGGACACTTAGGTTGCTTCCAGGGTGGGATAGGGAGGGTGGAAGGGAGGGAGACGCAAGAGGGAAGAGATATGGGGATATATATATATGTATAGCTGATTCACTTCTTTATAAAGCAGAAAGTAACACACCATTGTAAAGCAATTATACTCCAATAAAGATGTTAAAAAAAAAAAAAAGGAATCCAGAAACAGAAGGCTATATGTTGTATGATTCTATCTATATAATACATTTGGAATAGGTAAATTCATAGACACAGAAAGCAGACTAGTGCTATCCAGGAGCTGGGGGGAAGAGAGAATGGGGAGTGACTGCTTAATGGGTACTGGATTTACATTTGGGGCAATGAAAATGCTGTGGAATTTGACAGAGGAGATGGTTGCCCAACGTGAATATACTAAATAACCCTGAATGGTACACTTAAAAATGGTTAACGTATAATCTTGTATGAAATTTACCTCTATAATAAAAGTTATTACACTATATCTTTTTTTTCTTTAAGTAACTTTTTGTATGTATATAAGTAATTTAGTTGTAAACCAACTCAAAATATTTTACAAAGTAGTCAGGATATAAATTTTAAAAATAAATAAAAGGAAATTTCAAATGATTATAATAGCATTTCTAGTAAGGTTTAAAAGCACTTACCTTGATGGGATCCCTTTTTCCTTTTTCGTATTATACACCCAATTGAGCAATACTTTTCTAGTAAAGACAAGAATTTTTTTGCTTTCAGAATAATTCTTTATTGTCTCAGCACTCATATATCTAAAAAAAAAAAAAAAAAAAAAGAAGAACCTTTAAACATATTTTAAAAGTTTTGAGATAAGTTTAATGCAGTCTTGTCAGGAGTCAGGAAAACTATTTTGTCCAGTGGCGACAGGAAATGAGACACTTTCATGGGCATAGGTCCAAGTCATGAAGATGTAGATAAAGGTGAATATATAATTATGAAGTTAGATTGTGGGGCTCATCATTAAACAGAGAGTAAAAAAAAAAAAAAAAAAAATGGAGATAAATGGTTCAAAATAGAGAAGTCAAGTTTCAGGGAGAGAAAGCATACCATGATTCAAATATTTGGGATTCAAATATAAGTGGATTTTTGTGTTTGATCCTCCATTATCTGGGTGGCAGTGAACAAATTACCTCATTAGCCTGTTTGCTCTCAGAATGGAAGTAAAAGTACTTACGTCAGCCTGGGAAACTTAAATGAGAAAGCATATATGAGGCATCCAGCCCAACTCACACATTCGCCCATCTCTTTTCTTGCACTTCCTGGGCAAGTAATCGGGGAGTTTATGGGGAAAATACAAGTGGTGAAGTGAAAGGGTAAAAATGGTTACTTGGAGAAGTTAGTGCTCATAAACCCCCAAAAGACATTTGCCCCAAGTTGCCTGTAGGTTTCTTCTGGGTTTTTTGTTGAGACAGTTCAGATCTATGTGCTATCATTTGGTCTCGCTCAGCAAATTCCCTTGGTTTTATGAGGAACTTACCTGCTGCTGACCAGATACTTACATTGTCTTCATCAGAAGGAGGATGGGGCTCCGTCTCTGGATCTGAGGCCCTACCTTAAAATGCAGCTTAATGGAAGGGCATTGGTGACAAGTTCAAAGGTGGACCTTGTTCTTCCTATGGATTATGATGTTCTCACCCTAAAATTTGGGCAATTTCTCTGTTGCAGGGATACTGACATAATTAAAAAGAAGGAAGTTATTCCATTCTCTGTGATTCAAGATAATAATGTGGTAATTACGTGGAAAATCATGAATGTGTATATGACTTGATTCATTTCTGATTTTTAAAATATTTGACTGAGCACCTTTTATGCTTGTTAAATGCATGGGGTAAACCATAAATACTGGTCTCCGCCCTCAAGAATCCAGAAGACTAGTGGAGTAAAACGTGCAAACAACAGTTGCAGTTAAGCGTAGTTAAGTGTTCTGCAGAGACAATGAGGGGACACTCTGGACCCACAAAGAGGGGTGTTGAATACAGTCTTGGGGAATCAGGAAACCTTCCTGAAGGAATTAATGTCTAAGCTAAGACTTGATCATTTCACAAGTTCCTATGAATCCTAAAATTCTGTGATATCAATGTGTGTGGTATTTTACAGGCCAAATTATTGTGTTTTTGGGGCTCCTGAGATCCTATTTTATATCAACATGTTCACTGTTGAGACCTGATTTAGGAAAAGAGTATGATCTCTCTAACTGGATAGTGAGGTAGGATAGCTTTGAATCCGTGCTCTATAATTCATTAGTTAAATAACCCTGGGTAAATTATTTAATCTCTCTGTGCCCCACTTTCCCCACCTGCAAAATAAAGATAATAATAGCACTTATAGGGTTTTTATGACATTGAATGGGTAATACATGTAATATGTTTAAAACTGTGTCTGACACGAGACAATAAATATGAGCTCTATTCTAAGTATTGCTTCTTAGGCAATTACGCAGGCACTTAGCACAGGTCCTGGTACCTCTATTTAACCCCCTACTGTTGTTATCTTTAGGCTTGTTTTCTTGCTGCAGGGTACCCCAACAGGTGGGGCTATGGATAGGAATGATCAGCCGATGGTGAAATCAACTCCAAGGCAACACAGCAAAGCAGCAAGCACCGAGCACAGGTGTAGTTGAGAGGAAGTTCTCCTCTGATCTGGACACCATTTCACTGATCTTGATATTCCCCAGTGCTGGCATATAGTTTTGCACACATTAGTATTCAATATTTATCTCTTGCGTGTATGAATGAAAATGTAATAAACGTTTCAAAATTCGCCTTTGTTGCGCACTCTGAGTCCTTTCAAACCTTAAACCCATTTACTCTGGGTCCTCAGAGGCATACGTTGCTTCTGCCTTCGTGGGTTTTTAGAGGAAAACTCAAGGAGGTGGGCTGAATTGCTCTATATAGGTACTGTTTTACATGTATTCTACATATGTTAACCTCTCCTGGACAATGCAGTGATACTACTTTTCAGCACGTCATTTGTTCACTCATGTAAACACTTCCGCTGTACACAGTGCACCTGTCTTTAAAGGATGAATCATATTGTTGTAAATTGATCACATCTGCCCGGGCTTCTCCCTCTACTTCATTAACACCGCTCAGGTCCCCTAAGCATCTGAGGGCCCTAGAGCCAGAGGGCAGGCGGACGACTTGTACCATATACGGAAAGGTAATGTCATAACGATTTGCATGGCTAGGCTTGAAATTAAAACTCGTAGACTCTTTGAAACTCTGTACTCACACTGCAATGAGAGCGTGCTCGAGTGTCTGGCTGCTTCTCTCCCCACACGCAGCTTCATCTCTCACTGTACCTCAAGCCGGTGCATGTGAGTGGACACCAGGCCGGCACATGTCTTAGGGTTTGAGGGGTGCACACCAAGGGCCCAGTTTGCTTGCAAGATCATGACATAAGGGAAAAGGCCCAAGCGATCCTAGAAATAAGCTTAGGAGCACTTGAGCAGGATGTTTTGGTGTCCGTGGTACCAGAAGTGAGATCTAGAACAAGAAGGTATGTCTGGGCTTTGGGTGGTCGCTGTCGCACCTGCACTGCAGTGTAACTCGTCCCTCTGCCCAGTCAGACATCCTTCATCCTTTCACTCCACAGGGGATGATCTGAGGGTACCCCCTAGCATGCTGACTTTGAGGAACTCATTGCTGACTCTGGAGGCTTGCATCTGAAGAAATCATTACGAGTATATCAGGAGAGGATGTGCATTGGGAAGATGTGCCTGGAAGGACTAAGGAAGTCTTTGACCTCAGTGAGGTATCTGAGTAGCCTAGAAGGAGGAGTGGTTTACCACAGCTTAGCTTTGCAAGGGTGGGCAAAAGGAGAAAAGGAAGAGCATCTCAGTCAGAAGCAGCAGCTGGTTCAAATGCACAGAGGTGTGAATGAGTGGAGCAAGTTTGGGAAACTGGAAGCAGGTGATTTGGCCTGGTTGTGGGCTGGAGAGCAGGCAGTGGCTTGCACACATAATACTGGATGATCTCAAGTTACCAGACAAAAGCGAGAAACTCATTTGCACAATTTCCTAAATGCAGTGGCTTAGGATGGAAGCTTTCTCCTGAAAATATACTTACTCTCCTTTCTCACCAAAGCTTCCTGCTGCACCTACCAGCACCTGGACTGCGCTCTGGGACAGAGTCTCATTCCTGTATTGTCTCTGATAGCTTGCCTAAAAGAAATGTTGAATCAAATCATTCCATAATATGGGTAACAGGGACAATATATTATTTTCTTTATGGAAAAGTAATCTGTGGGAAAGAAGTCAAAATCCCCAAATAATCTAGTATCTTTATATAAAAAAAAATTTTTTTTTCTACAGAGTCCAGACCATGAGGTCAGTGCAGAAGGTAGGTCTGAGTTTTGGGTGGAATGAAAATGGTTATGCAGGAAACTAGGTTCCTCTAGATGTTAATTAGGTTTTCAAAAATAAGCGGAGTTCTGTGGCCAAACAAGTGTGGGAACTGTTGCAAACTATCCCCATCTTAAAAGTTTATAATGCATATTAGAATATTGAAGACTCTGAGAAATTCTACAGTAAGGGATTCTGATTTATATCCTTATTTAATTCTACTTCGCCAAATATTATTTTTTTTTAAAATTATTTATTTATTTATCTATGGCTGTGTTGGGTCTTCGTTTCTGTGCGAGGGCTTTCTCTAGTTGCGGCAAGCGGGGGCCACTCTTCATCGCGGTGCGCGGGCCTCTCACCATCGCGGCCTCTCTTGTTGCGGAGCACAGGCTCCAGATGCGCAGGCTCAGTAGTTGTGGCTCACGGGCCGAGTTGCTCCGCGGCATGTGGGATCTTCCCAGACCAGGGCTCGAACCCGTGTCCCCTGCATTGGCAGGCAGATTCTCAACCACTGCGCCACCAGGGAAGCCCTCCCCAAATATTTTGACAACAGAACTCTCTTGTCTCCAATCTATTCCCAGCATGAAATGAACTGCTCCTGTGGTGCAGAACACAGACATTCATTCATTCAGTCCATATACTGAGATCCCAACTCGGCTTCTGTGTGCTGAACATTGTTGGGAATCAGCTTCCTAAATTGGGATGTGTGATATGACTAAAGATTCCTGGTTCCATAGGAGACATTCTGTCTGCACAATTATTTACGGACATTGAAACATGGTTTTGCTCTTGCGGGATCCTAGAAAGGGGCAGAACTAAATTTAAGGATGAAAGGTCAAAAGTTTATGTGTCAGTAATGAAAGGAATTCAATAGAGTATCATTTATTTTCTCCTTAAACTTCATTAAAATACTTGCAAAATAATGTAAAATTAAAATATTTTCAGTATCCTCAAAGCTAAACACTGTAGTTTGTGGGGAAAACAAGAAAGCTGAAGGTCATATGGAGCTCATGAAAGCTTAGCGACACAAATGACAAAGCAGTTAGATACTAGAAAAATGTTAACTCTTAAATGATCCTTCACACCAAAACGTAAGAAGAATTTAGAGAATGGTTGATTCCTAACAATAACTGCCGTCTCTGAGCTCTCTAATACACTATTGAATTAACATAATAATTTACGTTTTACAGAAAATTATTTAATTCTTGCAACAGCTTTATGAGGAAGGTATACGAATCTGCATAGATGAGAAAGATGAGGCTCCCCAGGGAGTTCAGCAGTTTTTCTCAAGATCACATTGGAAACTCAGTTCTTTCTGAATTTAAAGCCTGCCTCTCTTTTCCCCCATTATGTTGTGCTGCTCTCCTGTGCCACTGTCTCACCATGCTGTGCTTCCTCTTCTTTCTTTTTTTAATTAGTTAATGTATTTGTCTTCTCTGGGTCTTAGTTGCCTCACGCAGAATCATCGTTGCCGCGTGTGGGTTCTTCCTTGTGGCATGAGGGGTCTTTAGTTGCGGCATGCATGCGGGATCTAGTGCCCTGACCAGGGATCAAACCTGGGCCCCCTGCGTCGGGAGCGTGGAGTCTTAACCACTGGACCACTAGGGAAGTCCCCCTCTTCTAACGTACAGTAGGGGAGGAGATATCGCTCCCGTTAACAAGAGCTGGCTGAGATTTAAATAAAAACTCTCAGAACTTTGAAAACTGCAATAACCAATTAAGAAATTGTCATGCTTGGGACACTGTTGGGAACAGTGAACATTAGCATTGAGATTGCAGAAATCAAATCAACAAGTTAAGATACACGTGAAAATATGTCTAGAACAAAGAAAGACTAAAAATATACGAGGTGAGATGAAGATCTGGAGAATAGAACAGAGAGATCCAATATACTTTGAAAAATGGGATTTCTGGATTAAGACCTAACACACAGCACAAAATCAACGAAGATATAATAGTAGAAAAAAAAAACATTTAAAACAATAAATCAAAAAGGTACAGGAAGTATACATTGCAGAAAACATAAGCTATCATGAGTGGAAGGAATCTAAGAGGTCATTCAGGTAGCATAATTTCCCCTTTTACAGATGGGGAGAATAACAACTTAAAAGAATATGTCCTGAGTCACATATCATATTAATAATAAAAGCAAGACTCAAAATGGAGTCTCCTGCATTGATTTTAAGTGTTCCTGAATACTATATTTTCCTGAAATAAATCAAAAATCTGGAAGTGACTCAAAGACATGATCTCATAAAATCTGCTGGTGGAACAAAGCATGATATGGGCATAAGTTCACCCTTCATGGCACTGCCTCAATTGCTTAAAGAAGTTATTTAGGTCCTTGGAAAGCTGTCTTTGAGACTCAGCTTGTCTGCCAGGACTACTGCTGAGGAGGGAATAATCATACCCTAAAGATCTTCCATTTCCCAAGTTAGACTGAGCAAGCAGAATCCTATATGCATGGAACAGCTGAGAAATGCATGACAGTTCCACAGGCAGTGAGGAAGGCCCAACATGAACATTTTGAGAGGATGAGTCATGGCAACTGGTCAAGATTCTGACCTGGATAGAAAATGGTAACTAGGCTATTAGCATTTCCTCACAGAGTCCTATATGCTGTTGTGCTACAGAATTTCTTTAATTTTTACCCAAGATTTGATATGAAAACATACTAACCTATATACCTGCAGTTGCTAGTGGACTCGGTGATATTCTTTCGGGAAAAACTGGTTTGGTCCAGAGATAGGCAGTGTCATGGAACTGACTGCATAATAACGCATCTGGTGGTAGAGCTCAGCTGTAATTCCTGCCATTGGGATCTGTGAAATTCCAAGTTCCTCAAAATAAAACACCTTCTACTTAAGCTAATTTGAGTGGATTTCTTTTTCTTTTTGTCCTTTTCTTTTTTTCTTTTTGCAGTCAAGCAGATTCCTAAGACAATGCCAAACTTCCCTTTGCCTTTGTAAACAATCTATTAAGCTGTGCATGTGAGCATAACCAAGATGTCTTAAGCAAGGGAGAAACTTTTCAGTATAATTTTAGCCAATAATTTAATTTTTTTAATTTTAGTTTTTTTAGTATAGTACTGGCACAAAAACAGACACGTAGATCAATGGAACAGGATAGAGAGCCCAGAAATAAACCCATGCACCTATGGTCAATTAATCTATGACAAAGGAGGCAAGAATTTACAATGGAAAAAGACAGTCTCTTTAGTAAGAGGTGCTGGGAAAGCTGGACAGCTACATGTAGGAGAATGAGATTACAACATTTTCTCACATCATATACCAAAATAAATTCAAAATTAAAGACCTAAATGTAAGACTGGAAACCACAAAACTCCTAGAAGAAAACATGGGCAGAACACTCTTTGACATAAATCGTAGCAGTATTTTTGGGGATCTGTCTCCTAAGGCAAAGGAAACGAAAGCAAAAATGAACAAATGGGACCTAATTAAACTTAGCAAAGGAGACCATTGACAAAACGAAAAGACAACCTACTGAATGGGAAAAAAATATTTGCAAATGGTATAAATGATAGGACAATAATTTAAAAAGCGTATAATAAAATACTAACTATCTGTGCTGACAGGAGACGCCTCTTGGCCAGCTCCATTGCTTCAATGTTAAGGGTCTCATCTATTTCCTTGTTACAGTGTAGACATTTCACTTTTTGATGTTCTGTTGTTTCTTCTTGGCCCAACTAAATAAAACACAAATCAAAACCAAAAAACAATACATGAACATTAACATATTGTTTAGCATAAACCTCAAGCAATTCACATACCATTTTGGTTTAAAAAAATATAGAAATTTTGCTAGATACAGAAAAATGTTCAGGTGAGTTGTCTCATCACTTGCACAGTCATCTAGAAGGTAAAATAATTGCCAGTTTTTTGGGGAAGGAGTTATAACATATTTTTACCTTTGCATGGCATTGGTAAAAGTTTATAAAAGCTACTACACTTCTGATCACACTTTAAACCACTGGTTCTGAACGTATGTTTCCCCAGCACCAGTAACATCACCTGGGTATTGTTAGAAATGCACATTCTCAAACCCCACCACAGACCTGCTGAATCAGAGACTGTGGGGAGATGGGACAGCCATCTGTGTTTTTACAAACCCATTCCATGATTCTGCTACAGCTAAAGTGTGACAACCACTGCTTTAAACTAATCACTTAAGGTAGAATGAAAAGTGAACATGGCTGTTAGGAGATGGGTATATGGATAACTCCATTTTATAGATGAAAAAAGTTGAAGCTTAGATAAAATAAAAGGTTTATAAAAAGATCACAAAGCATTTACTAAGTGATAAAACTAGGATATGAACCCAGATTTTCTGAGTCTAAAACCAGTGTTCTATCTATAACACTAGAATATCCCTCATGTCAGCATCATAAAGAGGAGAATGTAGTTGTTTAATTATCTGCCTTCTGAAACAGATCAAATACCAGAGTGATGACCTCAACCCTGACTTTGCATTAGAATTAGCTGGGTAAATGGATTAAAAATATATATTCCTGGGACCCTCCTCAGACCATCTGCATCAGAATCTCCTGGGTAGAGGCTGGGAAATCGATCCGTATTTTTTCATAAGCTTTCCAGGTGATTCTGATGCAGCCAGATTAACAAAAGGCCACAATCAGATATCGGGAACTACTATAAAAAATCCTTAGATTTGACTTGGTACTTTTCTTATCCAGAAATCCTGGCAATATTCCTGCGGACACAAGGCTTGATTCTGGGCCCCCATCTGGAGCTTCAAGCACCTGTTAGAGGATTTAAAACGGAGCTTTAGAAATCCTATTTCATAGCAACCAATTATCTTATATCTACAGTCATAGAAGTTGGCCCCTCATATGGTGTGATGCAGAAAAACATTGCAATGAAAATTGGACATAATATAGGAGATGGCAACCCAGAAGAAGCATTGAGCAGATACCAGGACAACTTTTATTATTTCTCCTTGTGGCATTCATGACTGCTGATGAATTATGAACTCATATATGAATTAGAAGTCTGACCATGGAGATTCTAAAGCATATCTCAGAAGCAGGAGGTGACATTTCACCACATCTAATCGTATGATACTGTTTTTGAATTCTATTTTATATTACAAAGTAATATTAATCATAAACCAGGGCCTAGCAAGTGCTTGGCTATATAATAGCCTAAATAAACACTGAATAAATGCTGTCCATCCTCGGTCTAGTAAAAAAACTAGCCATTTTCTAAGGCTCACTCTCTTCTTTTTATGCTGTCTTTTAAAGGCAGCTCCAATACACTAGTCCTTCTTTTGAATTTACAATACATACTTGCTATACGCAAAGGGGTTGTCACTTCTACTTTGCCCCACAGTGGTCACAAAATTCCCTAAGAATTGTGAATTAATACTTATAACATTTATACTTATTTAAGGGCAATCATATCCACTTTGAAGGAGTAAACAAAAGATATTACTTGCTTACTTCATATGGGTTTTGCAGTATAATTGCTTTCTCAACCATGTTCCAATCTGCGTTAGCAAGATCTTTGTCAAATTTGAGTGCAGAGGCTGCAGATATGGTTAGTTCTTGAAAGTGTTGAAATGTATAATACAGTGATTTATACTTTGTTGATGTGACATCACGAAGACCTTTGATACAAAGAACACATTGTATAAATAGTAGACATCATCATTTTGATGATATATATAGAATATACATGTATACATATAGATGTGTAGGAGATACATGCAGGAGGTTATAGATATACATATATGTACACAGTGTATGTGTAGATATATACATATATTTCCCACCTATACATAAGGTCATGTATATAAGTATTTATGATATATATTTATTTATCTCCAGATATATACATTTGACCCTTGAACAATATGGGAGTCGGGGTGCCAATCCTCCACGCATATAACTTTACAGTTGGCCCTTCATAGCCATGGTCCTGCATCCTCAGATTCAATAAGCAGGTTCGTGTTATACTGAAGTACGTATTAAAAAAATTTTTTTAATTAAAAAAAAATTCACATCCACTTATAAGTGGATTGGCGTAGTTCAAATCCATGTTGATCAAGGATCAACTGTGTGTGTGTGTGTGTGTGTGTGTGTGTGTGTCTGTGTACGTATATATATCTCCAGACCTCAATAAGGTTTGAAGGAATCTTACTACCAGACACAAATTCCCTTTTTCTGAGCCATAGAAGTTTCTTTGGAAAGTAATAATGTTCCATGAGCAAATGTTCACTGCTCTCAGTGCAAGTGAACAGGTGCTCCACAATCAAAATTTTAGGTTTATTTAGCTACTAAGTAGAACATCTGATACACTGCAAAATTTTACCTCTTTAATCTGTTTTTCCCATTTTACTATGTTAAGGCTCAGAAAATAAAAACAGAGAAAAAAGTAAATGGAAGAAAAGATTTTGCTGCAAATATGAGGATGAAGGTGCAATATTATCCATAAAGATGAAATTTAAGATTGGTTACAAAATGCCATATGAATGAAATCTCTGCGTGTAACAAGAAAGGGTGATAAAGCAGTTAAGAATACAATGGATTAAAAGCATTAGAGCAATTTGATTTTAGTTCTTTAACTGCCATTATCAAGCTGTGTGACCTTAGTCAAGAACTTTTGACTCTTTAGATTTCAATTTATCAATTGTTGAAAAGTAGGGGATTGAAACAGTCATATTGCATAATGCAGTTGCCTCCTAAAACTGATATTTCTGTTTCTACTCTCTTCATAGCTCCCAATCAGCTATCCACAGAACCAGAGTTGTCTTTTTAAGGACCTTATTCATAAAATTACACTTACTTGCTTAAAACCAACCAAGAAATCCATTTATCCCTTAGAATAAAATCTTAAAATTCAAGGTCCTTCATTATCTAACTCTTTCCCTACCTCTCCCATCTGGACTTCCTCCACTATTGGCATTGTTCTCGAAGGTCCCAGCACCTTACCTGCTTGCCTTGAACACACTCATTTTCTAATTTCCTCAGGAATCTATTACCTGTTGTGTTTTCTATTTTATTTATATGTGGTTTGTTTATTTTTATACAAAAATGACTCTCTGATATTGCCTTATTTGACTTGTTTACTGCCTGTTTCTCCTCTCTCCAACATAAGCTCCATCAACTCAGAAATCTTTTTTGTCTTCATAATGCATCACTATCAGTTAGAATAGTGACTGGCATATAAGAGGCTCTTAATAAAAAGTTTGTCAAATAACTGAATAAACTTATTGTATAATTTTACTTAAACTGGACTAATGTAAATAAGTAATCTTTTTTTTTAATTGGAGTAAAATTGCTTTACAATGTTATGTTAGTTTCTGCTGTACAATGACGTGAATCAGCTATATGTATACCTATATCCCCTCCCTCTTGGACCTCCCTCCCACCCCGCCCCCCATCCCACCCATCTAGGTCATCACAGAGCACCGAGCTGAGCTCCCTGTGCTATACAGCACGTTCCCACTAGCTATCTATTTTACACATGGTAGTGTATTTATGTCAAACCTAATCTCCCAATTCGTTGCACCCTCCCCTTCCCCCTCTGTGTCCACATGTCCATTCTCTATGTCTATGTCTCTATTCCTGCCCTTCAAACAGGTTCATCTGTACCATTTTTCTAGATTTCACATATATGCGTTAATAATATATGATATTTGTTTTTCTCTTTCTGGCTTACTTCACTCCGTATGACAGACTCTACATCCATCCACATCTCTACAAATGACCCAATTTCATTCCTTTTTTATGGCTGAGTAATATTCCATTGTATGTATGTACCACATCTTCTTTATCTATTCATCTATCATTGGACATTTAGGTTGTTTCCATGTCCTGGCTGTTGTAAATAGTGCTGCAATGAACACTGGGGTACAAGATTATTGCTTATTGGCCTAAACAATTCATATGACTTTACATAGAGATCCAATTTCCTCTTCAATTAGACACCATTGATTTGTATTTATATGGCTTCTTTCTTCATTATTAACAATTCTTTAGCATGTTTGGAATATTTTTCTCTTCACTCAGAATATGAGTTTGCAGGGCTTACCGAGTTTAGTAACTGCCATTGGCAAAATAAATCTATTGACAATCAGGCTAACTAAGGATACTGACACTCCATGAAATAATATCTGGAATAGAAAAAAAAAAAAACAAAGTAAGTTTTCATCACAATGTCATATAATATTCTCTATATTTACCAATGTAAATTAAGCTAGGATGTACTATGTCAATAGATACTCATGGCAGAGGGGAATTTGGATGTCAGGCATGATGACAGTACTCTGGGGATTCTCTATCTTCTTGCATGTGCTTCATTCACATTTCTGGAACCAAACCAAAAATCAGGGCACATGGTTTGATAAATATTTATGTACATATGGAGACATTAGGAGAAAATACTTGTTCTTAAACTCCATAACTGCACTTCTTGAGCCCTGGAAATATACCTGTGCTTCACCAATTCTCACTCACCATACACACCTCCATGTACACAGCCACACAGTTCTCTGCTCAACATTATCAACACATCTGTATGAAATAATTCTCTCCACCTAGGAAGAGAACAACTCAGAGGCCTTGGTATGTTTGCTCCACCTCATATTTTGCTTCTCTGGCATCCTTTCATTGCCAGCAGGGAGGAGCAATTGATGCCTTTGGTGCCACCTGTTTTTTTTTCTCCACTTATATCCCAAGTTAATCTCCATGGACAGATGAAGCGATACTTTTCAATTTGATACTACATACTTCCATTGATTTATGGAATTCTAACTTCCAGAACTTATTTTAAACTCTTAGCCAGTCCTCTATTCTTTGGCTACAAATGGAGGTTAGAGACAGAGCATGAAACCACACCAGAGGCTTTCAAGGTTGCATACTAGGATCACCAGAGAAACTTTAAAATATTGGTGCCCAGGATGTTCCCACTGAATATTCTGATTTAATTCTTCAAGGATGCAGCCCAAACACTGGTAATTAGAAAAACCAAGGTATAATCTACACACGTTGAAATGTACTTATGTATCATTTGATAAGTTTTGACAGTGCATATACCTATATAACCCTCAGTCCTATCAAGATGTAGAATATTCTCATATCCCTCCAAATTTCTCCAGTGCTGCTCCAATCAATCCCCACCCGACACAAGGCAACTACTGTTCCTATTTCTATTTCTATAGGTGAGATTTGCCAGTTCAAAAACCTTCGTTTAAATTGAATATTATGTTTCTCATTGTAGTTTTAATTTGCATTTCCCTAGAGTAATGATGTTGAGCACTTTAATGTGCTTAGTGGTATATATCTTTCTTTTTGAAACATTTGTTTAACTCTTTTGCCTATTTTAAAAATTGGGTTGTTTTTCTTTTATTATAAAATTGTAGAAATTTTGAAAAATATATTCTGGATAAAAGTGCATTGTCATACAGATGGCCAACAGGCACATGAAAAGAAGCTCAATAGCTAATTATTAGAGAAATGCAAATTAAAACTACAATGAGGTATCACCTTACACCAGTCAGAAGGGCCATCATTAAAAAGTCTACAAATAGCAAATACTGGAGAGGGTGTGGAGAAAAAGGAGCCCACCTACACTGTTGGTGGGAATGTAAATTGACACAGCCACTATGGAAAACAGTATGGCGGTTCCTTAAAAAACTGAAAATAGAGTTACCATATGATCCTATTCCTGGGCATATATCTGGAGAAAACTCTAATTCGAAAAGATACATGTGCAGCAATCTTCACTGCAGCACTATTTACAATACATGGAAGCAATCTAAATGTTCATCCACAGATGAATGGATAAAGAAGATGTGGTATATATATATACACAATGGAATATTACTCAGCCATGAGAAAGAGTGAAGTAATGCTATTTGCAGCAACTTGGATGGGCCTAGAGATTATCATACTAAGTGAAGTAAATCAGACAGAGAAAGACAAATATCATAGGATACACTTATGTATGGAATCTAAAAAATGATACAAATAAACTTATTTACAAAACAGAAATAGACTCACAGACATAGAAAGCAAACCCATGGTTACCAAAGGGTTTAGCAGTGGTGGGGGGACATAAATTAGGAGTTTGGGATTAACATATACACACTACTATATATAAAATAGGTAAATAACAGGACCTGCTGTATAGCACGTGGAACTATATTCAATATCTTGTAATAACCTATAATGGAAAAGAATCTGGAAAAGAATATCACTTTTCTGTACACCTGAAACTAACACAACATTGCAAATTAGCTATATTTCAATAGAAAAATACAGAAAAAAGTGCATTATCAGATATATGTGTTACAGATATTTCCTCTCAGTTTGTGACTTACATTATCCATTTATGTAAAGCTATCTTTGATGAGCAAACATTTTTAATGTTGAGAACTCCAATTACTATTGTTTTTTTGTTCTAAAAACCCTTTGTCTATTCTAAGGTTGCAAAGGTATTCTCTTATGTTTTCTTCAGAAATTTTAGGGCTTTTGATTTTATATTTATGTCTATGATGCATCTCTAAGCACTTTTACATATGGTGTGAGGTAAAAATGGAGGTTTTACTTTCTTTGGCAATTTATTTACCTTATAAATGGGAGTCTGTACTTTCAGGCTGCCTTCATCCATTTCCTCCATCTCCTCTCACCACCTCTGGCCATCACCAATATGTTCTCTGTTTCTATGAGTTCAGTTTTTTTAGATTTCACGAATAGTTTTTTGAATGTTAAACTAATATTTCTGGACATATTTTTTGGATAAAGTCTATTTGGTCATAATGTCTTATACTTTTTATATATTTAAAATTAATTGGCTATATATTTTCTAAGAATTTTTGCATCATGTTTAATTAATGGTTTTGTTTGTTTGTAATTATCTTTGTTGGGGTTTAGTATCAGAGTGGGCTGGCCACATAAAATAAGAAACTGTTTCATCATTTTCTATTTTATGAGAGTTTATGTAGAATTGTTATCATTTAGTCCTTAAATGTTTGGCAGAATTTGCCAGTCAAGCCATCTGGGCTTCTAGTTTGTGAGACAGTTTTAATTTATATACCCAATTTCTTTAACAGATATAGGGCTATTCAGATTTTCTATTTTCTTTTGTGTCAGTTTGGGTAAGTTGTGTTTTTGAGGAGTTTAACCATTTTCATCTAAGGTATTGAATTATTCTGACAAAAAGTTATGCATAATTCCTATTTATTACTCCTTTAATAGCTGTATAATTTGTAGTCATGTTCTCTTTTTCAATATTGATATCAGTAATTTTTTCCCTATCTCTTTCTGCCTATCTCTGTCTCCATCTCTTGCTCTTTTTTAAGGTTTAAGATTTTATTTATTTTATTTTTTTAACATCTTTATTAGAGTAAAATTGCTTTACTGTGTTGTGTTAGCTTCTGCTGTATAACAAAGTGAATCAGCTATACGTATACATATATCCCCATATCCCCTCCCTCTTGTGTCTTATCCCACACGTCTAGGTGGTCACAAAGCACTGAGCTGATCTCCCTGTGTTACACAGCTGCTTTCCACTAGCTATCTACTTTACATTTGGTAGTGTCTATATGTCCATGCCACTCTCTCACTTCGTCCCAGCTTACACTTCCCCCTCACTGTGTCCTCAAGTCCATTCTCTATGTCTGCGTCTTTATTCCTGTCCTGCCCCTAGGTTCTTCAGAACCTTTTTTTTTTTTTTCTTTTAGATTCCATACATATACGTTAACATACGGTATTTGTTTTTCTCTTTCTGACTTACTTCACTCCGTATGACAGACTCTAGGTCCATCCACCTCATTACAAATAACTCAATTTAGTTTCTTTTTATAGCTGAGTAATATTCCATTGTATATATGTGCCACATCTTCTTTATCCATTCATCTGTTGATGGACACTTAGGTTGCTTCCATGTCCTGGCTAGTGTAAGTAGAGCTGCAATGAACATTGTGGTACATGACTCTTTTTGAATTATGGTTTTCTCAGGGTATATGCCCAGTAGTGGGATTGCTGGGTCATATGGTAGTTCTATTTTCAGTATTTTAAGAAACCTCCATGCTGTTCTCCATAGTGGCTGTATCAATTTACATTCCCACCAACAGTGCAAGAGGACTCCCTTTTCTCCACACCCTCTCCAGCATTTATTGTTTGTAGATTTTTTGAAGATGGCCATTCTGACTGGTGTGAGGTGATGCATCATTGTAGTTTTGATTTGCATTTTTCTAATGATAAATGATGTTGAGCATCCTTTCATGTGTTTGTTGGCAATCTGTATATCTTCTTGGAGAAATGTCTATTTAAGTCTTCTGCTCACTTTTGGATTGGATTGTTTGTTTTTTTGATATTGAGCTGCATGAGCTGCTTGTATATTTTGGAGATTAATCCTTTGTCAGTTGCTTCGTTTGTAAATATTTTCTCCCATTCTGAGGGTTGTCTTTTCGTCTTGTTTATGGTTTCCCTTGCTGTAAAAAAGCTTTTAAGTTTCATTAGGTCCCATTTATTTATTTTTGTTTTTATTTCCATTTCTCTAGGAGGTGGGTCAAAAAGGATCTTGCTGTGATTTATGTCATAGAGCGTTCTGCCTATGTTTTCCTCTAAGAGTTTTATAGTGTCTGGCCTTACACTTAGGTCTTTAATCCATTTTGAGTTTATTTTTGTGTATGATGTTAGGGAGTGTTTTCATTTCATCCTTTTACATGTAGCTGTCCAGTTTTCCCAGCACCACTTATTGAAGAGGCTGTCTTTTCTCCACTGTATATTCTTGCCTCCTTTATCAAAGATAAGGTGACCACATGTGTGTGGGTTTATCTCTGGGCTTTCTATCCTGTTCCATTGATCTATATTTCTGTCTTTGTGCCAGTACTGTACTGTCTTGATTACTGTAGCTTTGTAGTATTGTCTGAAGTCAGGGAGCCTGAGATCTCCACCTTCATTTTTCTTTCCCAAAATTGCTTTGGCTATTCGGGTTCTTTTGTGTTTCCATACAAATTGTGAAATTTTGTGTTCTAGTTCTGTGAAAAATGCCATTGGGAGTTTGATAAGGATTGCATTGAATCTGTAGATTGCTTTGGGTAGTATAGTCATTTTCACAATGTTGATTCTCCAATCCAAGAACATGGTATATCTCTCCATTTGTTTGTATCATCTTTAATTTCTTTCAACAGTGTCATAGTTTTCTGCGTACAGGTCTTTCGTCTCCTTAGGTAGGTTTATTCCTAGGTATTTTGTTCTTTTTGTTGCAATGGTAAATGAGAGTGTTTCCTTAATTTCTCTTTCAGATTTTTCATCAGTAGTGTATAGGAATGCAAGAGATTTCTGTGCATTAACTTTGTATCCTGCTACTTCACCAAATTCATTGATTAGCTCTAGCAGTTTTCTGGTAGCATCTTTGGGATTCTCTATGGATAGTATCATGTCATCTGTAAACAGTGACAGTTTTACTTCTTCTTTTCCGATTTAGATTCCATTTATTTCTTTTTCATCTCTGATTGCTGTGGCAAAAACTTCCAAAACTATGTTGAATAATAGTTGTGAGAGTGGACAACCTTGTCTTTTTCCTGATCTTAGTGGAAATGGTTTCAATTTTTCACCATTGAGAACGATGTTGGCTGTGGGTTTGTCATATACGGCCTTTATTATGTTGAGGTAAGTTCCCTCTATACCTAGTTTCTGGAGGGTCTTTATCATAAATGGGTGTTGAATTTTGTCAAAAGCTTTTTCTGCATCTATTGAGATGATCATATGGTTTTTCTCCTTCAATTTGTTAATATGGTGTATCACATTGATTGATTTGCATATATTGAAGAATCATTGCATTCCTGGGATAAACCCCACTTGATTATGGTGTATCATCCTTTTAATGTGCTGTTGGATTCTGTTTGCTAGTATTTTGTTGAGGATTTTTGCATCTATGTTCATCAGTGATATTGGCCTGTAGTTTTCTTTCTTTGTGACATCTTTGTCTGGTTTTGGTATCAGGGTGACGGTAGCCTCATAGAATGAGTTTGGGAGTGTTCCTCTCTCTGCTATATTTTGGAAGAGTTTGAGAAAGATAGGTGTTAACTCTTCTCTAAATGTTTGATAGAATTCACCTGTGAAGCCATCTGGCCCTGGGCTTTTGTTTGTTGGAAGATTTTTAATCACAGTCTCAATTTCAGTGCTTGTGATTGGTCTGTTTATATTTTCTATTTCTTCCTGGTTCAGTCTTGGAAGGTTGTGCTCTTCTAATAATTTGTCCATTTCTTCTAGGTTGTCCATTTTATTGGCATATAGTTACTTGTAGTAATCTCTCATGATCCTTTACATTTTTGCAATGTCAGTTGTTACTTCTCTTTCCTCATTTCTAATTCTATTGATTTGAGTCTTCTCCCTTTCTTTCTTGATGAGTCTGGCTAACGGTTTATCCGTTTTCTTTAACTTCTCAAAGAACTAGCTTTTAGTTTCATTGATCTTTGCTATTGTTTCCTTCATTTCTTTTTCATTTATTTCTGATCTGATCTTTATGATTTCTCTCCTTCTGCCAACTTTCTCTCCTTCTGTTAACTCTGCTAACAAAGTTTGTTCTTCTTTCTCTAATTGCTTTAGGTGTAAGGTTAGATTGTTTATTTGAGATGTTTCTTGTTTCTTGGGGTAGGATTGTATTGCTATAAACTTCCCTTTTAGAACTGCTCTTCCTGCATCCCATAGGTTTTGGTTCGTCGTGTTTTCATTGTCATTTTTTTCTAGGTATTTTTTGATTTCCTCTTTGATTTCTTGAGTGATCTCTTGGTTATTTAGTACTGTAATGTTTAGCCTCCTTGTGTTTGTATTTTTTTACAGTTTTTTTCCCTGTAATTGATATCTAGTCTCATAGTATTGTGGTCAGAAAAGATACTTGATACGATTTCAATTTTCTTAAATTTACCAAGGCTTGATTTGTGGCCCAAGATATGATCTATCCTGGAGAATGTTTCATGAGCACTTGAGAAGAGAGTGTGTTCAGTTGTTTTTGGATGGAATGTCCTGTAAATATCAATTAAGTCCATCTTGTTTAATGTATCATTTGAAGCTTGTGTTTCCTTATTTATTTTCATTTTGGATGATCTGTCAATTGGTGAAAGTGGGATGTTAAAGTCCCCTACTATGATTGTGTTACTGTCAATTTCCCCTTTTATGGCTGTTAGCATTTGCCTTATGTACTGAGATGCTCCTATATTGCGTGTATAAATAAGTACAGTTGTTATATCTTCTTCTTGGACTGAACCCTTGATCATTATATAGTGTCCTTCTTTGTATCTTGTAATAGTCTTTATTTTAAGGTCTATTTTGTCTTATATGAGAATTACTACTCCAGCTTTCTTCTGATTTCCATTTGCGTGGAATATCTTTTTCCATCCCCTCACTCTCAGACTGTATGTGTCCCTAGGTCTGAAGTAGGTCTCTTGTAAACAGCATATATATGGGTCTTGTTTTTGTATCCATTCAGCCAGTCTGTGTCTTTTGGTTGTAGCATTTAATCCATTTACATTTAAGGTAATTATCGATATGTATGTTCCTATTACACTTTTCTTAATTGCTTTGGGTTTGTTATTGTAGGTCTTTTCTTTCTCTTGTCTTTCCTGCCTAGAGAAGTTCCTTCAGCATTTGTTATAAAGCTGGTTTGGTAGTGCTGAATTCTCTTAGCTTTTGCTTGTCTGTAATGGTTTAATTTCTTTATCGAATCTGAATGAGATCCTTGCTGGGTAGATTAATCTTGGTTGTAGGTTTTTCCCTTTCATCACTTCAAATATGTCCTGACACTCCCTTCTGGCTTGCAGCGTTTCTGCTGAAAGATCAGCTGTTAACCTTATGGGGATTTCCTTGTATGTTAATTGTTGCTTTTCTCTTGCTGCTTTTAATATTTTTTTCTTTGTATTTAATTTTTGATAGTTTGATTAGTATGTGTCTTGGCGTGTTTCTCCTTGGATTTATGCTGTATGGGACTCTCTGAGCTTCCTGGAGTTGACTGACTATTTCCTTTCCCATATTAGGGAAGTTTTCACCTATAATCTCTTCAAATATTTTCTCAGTCCCTTTCTTTTTCTCTTCTTCTGGGACCCCTATAATTCAAATGTTGGTGCATTTAATGTTGTCCCAGAGGTCTCTTAGGCTGTCCTCAATTCTTTTCATTCTTTTTTCTTTCTTCTGCTGTGCGGTAATTATTTCCACTATTTTATCTTCCAGGTCACTTATCCGTTCTTCTGCCTCAGTTATTCTGTTATTGATTCCTTCTAGAGAATTTTTAATTTCATTTATTGTGTTGTTCATCATTGTTCGTTTGCTCTTTAGTTCTTCTAGATCCTTGTTACACGTTTCTTGTATTTTCTCCATTTTATTTCCAAGATTTTGGATAATCTTTACTATCATTACTCTGAATTCTTTTTCGGGTAGACTGCCTATTTCCTCTTCATTTGTTTGGTCTCGTGGGTTTTTACCTTGCTCGTTCATCTGCTGTGTATTTCTCTGTCTTCTCATTTTGCTTAACTTACTGTGTTTGGTGTCTCCTTTTTTCAGGCTGTAGGTTCGTAGTTCCCATTGTTTGTGGTGTCTGCCCCCAGTGGGTAAGTTTGGTTCAGTGAGTTGTGTAGGCTTCCTGGGGGAGGGGACTGGTGCCTGTGTTCTGGTGGATGAGGCTGGATCTTGTCTTCTTGGTGGGCAGGACCATGTCTGGTGGTGTGTTTTGGGGTGTCTGTGAACTTATTCTGATTTTAGGCAGCCTCTCTGCTAATGGGTGGGGTGTGTTCCTGTCTTGTAAGCTATTTGGCATGGGGTGTCCAGCACTGGAGCTGGCTGGTCGTTGAGTGGATCTGAGTCTTAGCATTGACATGGACATCTCTGGGAGAGCTCTCGCCGATTGATATTATGAGGAGCTGAGAGTTTTCTGGTGGGCCAATGTCCTGAACTTGGCTCTCCCACCTCAGAGGCTCAGGGCTGACACCCAGCTGGAGCACCAAGACCCTGTCAGCCACATGGCTCTAGTCCTCCCCTTGGCACTCTGTGACATAATCAGGAAAAATCTCTGAGTTCCTGGGTTCTCGCTGGACCAGGCCCCAGCCCCTGCTGCGGGTGTCCCTGATGGTGTTCAAAGAAGAAAATGGTTCCTGATGGAGGAGATTGAGTGGAGGAGGCAGCTTCACCAGACTGCTGCCAGATGGGCTGGTTCAGAAACAGAGCATAGTGCCCTGAAGCTACCCTTAAAGGCAAATGTTTGAGGGACAGGTACAGTTTGTTCTCTGGCACGAATTTTTGATACCTCCAAGCTCCCAGGAAAAACTTCTTGACCTGAGGATAGTGGAAAGTCTTGTCAAGTTGCTGTAGCCTTGACCTTGACAGACTTAGCATGGGAGCCCTAGTTGTCCGGGCCAGAAGCTCCCATGCTACCCCAGGCCCTTTGGGTCCCTTCCTTTGTGTATGTAATTTTTTTTTAAGTAACTGCCAAATTCTTTTCCAGAGTGACTGTACTATTTGTTATTCCTACTAGCAATGTATGAGTGGTCCAGGTTCTTTGCATCCTCACCAACATTTAGTTTCATCACCATATTTCATTTTAGCCCTTCTAATAGAGAGATATCTTTTTGTGGTCTCAATTTGCATGTCCCCAGTGGCTAATGATGTTGACCATTTTTTATGCTTATTTGTCATCTGTATATCCTCTTCTGTGGTATGTCTCTTCCTGTATTCTGCCCATTGGACTGTTAAAAGTTTTTTAATTTTGATGAAGTATAATTTCTTCTTTTTTTTTCTTTTATGGATTATGCCGTTGATGTCTTTGCCTTATGCTAGGTCCCAAAGATTTTATCCCAAGTTAAAAAAAGTTTTCTAGTTTTACATTTTATATTTAATTCTGTGACCCACTATGAATTAATTTTTGCAAAAGATGTGAGACTTTGAGTCAGTGTTCTTTTTTTTGGCTTATGAATGTCCTATTCTTCAGCACCATTTGTAAGACATCCTCTATTGAATTGCTTTTGCACCTTTATCAAAAAAGTTGGGGATGTTTGTGTGGATCTATTTCTGGGTTCTCTATTCTGTTCCACATGCCTCTGTCTCTCTGACAATACTATCTAATCTCCATGACTATAACTGTAATAATGCCTTAAAATTGGGTATACTGATTTTTCCCACTTTTTCTTCTCTTTCAAAATTGTTTTCATTATTTTAGTTCCTTTGCTTTTATTTCTTGAATGATTGTATGTGGAATTGTATCTTTATTTTCATTTCCTTGTATCAATTGCTAGTATATAGAAATACTTGATTTTTTATACTTATCTTGTATCCTGAGACCATGCTGAACTCACTTATTAGTTCTAGGAGGGCTTTTTTTTCCTCTTCTTTTTGAAGACCCTTGGGATTTTTTTATATAGATAATCATATTATCTGCAAATAGGGATAATTTATTTCTCCCTTTCCAATATTCATGTGGGGTTTTTTCCTTTATTTTATTTTATTTTTTTATCTTATGGAGCAAGCTAGAACTTCCATCATGATGTTTAACAAAAAGAGTAAGAGTAGACATTCTTGGATTGTTCCCAATTATAGGGTGAAAATGTCTTTCACTATTAGTTATAATGTTACCTGTAAATTATTTTGTAGCTGTTCTTTATCAACATTAGGAAATTCCCTTCTATTTCTATTTTTTGAGAGATTTTGTCATAAATAGATATTGATTTTTGTTAAGTGCTTTTTCTATATCAGTTGATACAATTCTATAAATGTCACTTAGATCCTGTTGGTTGATGGTGTTGCTTAGTTCTTCTATATCCTTGCTGATTTTTTATCTAGTTGTTCTACACTTTGTTGAACAAATTATAGAAAGGAGTGTCAAAGTCTCCAAATATAGTTTGTCTATTTTTCCTCTTAGTTCTCAGTTTTCGCTTCACATATTTTTATGCACTTGTTTGGAACATATTCCGTTCAGTCATTGAACTTGTGAGTAGTAGAGACAGGATTAAGTTAAAATTTTAAGCTTTCATTGTAGTGCCTCTTTGTGAGTATTAATAAATTAGCTGTAGGATTCAGCTAAATTAAATTAAGTAAGGAGTGCTACTTTTTTCTCAACTAGTTAACTACTACTAAGACATCTCTCAAATGATTTTATTTACCAAAGTTTTATTTGAAAGCAAGTCTACATGGCAACATCATCATCATCATCATCACGGCTCAGATTTATTGTACATTTACTATATGCTAAACAATGTGTTAAGCATTTTAGGTATATTTTCAATTTATCATAATAACCCTTTGAGACAGTGGAGATAGTGAGATAGCCAGATAGACCTGGCTCATACAAGTTTGTGAGAGCTGATCATTAAATTTTCAGGAAGTTTATGAGCAGATTGATGTTCCTGTTGGTGCCAGTGATTACACAACAGAAACTGGCAAACACTACAACTTAGGGTCTCCCCCTCTCTGAGAAAGTTACTTGTTAAATATTTATTAGCAAACCATTGGTATTATTACTAAATCTGTTTTGGAGTGAGGAAACTGACACTTTGGGTGAGGTGGTGGGAATTAAATAACTTGTGGATGGTCACACAGTAAATAGCAACCAACTAAAAATTTTGGAACCCATATCCATGTGCAATGTTCACCATTATACTGGTCAGGATGTATGATGATGACACTGATTTTTATTCAGGCAGGTGGAGATAGGTTAAAAAGAAGGAGGAGGTCATGTAATATTAGATAATTTGGTTTAGAAAGCAGTGCTTGAATATTTAGTTTTTTAATGTTTGGATTATACATAATAATGGCCTTTGCACTGTTCCCTTTACTCTTGGAATTTATGTAAAAAAAAAAGCCACGATGGAAGTATTAGATGTGTTGTGATGTCTGCATAGAAAATTTCTTAAAGAGCTCCTTGAAATTATCTTATTTTGAGATGAGGTAGAGGGAGAGTCATACCCATTATATTCTGTTAGGCAGAGTTTGGGGGTTCTATCTTAGAGATAACTTCCATTGATAAACAAAATGTTTTGGTTCCTAGCATTACTAAATGTGGCCTCATAAAGTTACAGAAGGCAATAGAGCCAATTATAAGTAAGTATCTGCTTTTCTTGAGTAAGTGTTAGAAGTAAATAAAAATAGAAACATTTATTAAGTGCATACTCTGTATCAGGTAATATTTTAAATGATTTATAAGTTTTAATTCGCTTAACTTGTACAATAAACCTATCTTTTAAGAGTGTGATGAAGGGATTTAGGAATCCCTAAGCTAGAATGGAGAAGAGGAAAGTTGCCAGTTGTTTTTCCCCTCCCCAGTTTTACCATCATAGCTAAATCACTCCCACATTCCAAGTGGGGTTGAGCAATCTCACTACAAAAGCATATTTTAGTACACAGAAACAGTTTTCATAAAATATTCAAATAAAAAAACACATCTTTCTTTACTTGAGATTTCTCCCTCTCAGATCCAAGAGAATATTCAGAGTAGGCAAGCAGAAGAGCCATGTTTATATTAGGAGTCCCTTTCATTTCACTCCAGACCATAATGAATGCCCAGCGCCAGCTGAAACCATGACCAAGTCGAGACAAAAGAGGGCTCAATAATAGAAAGACCAGAAGTCTAAAAGACAAAACAGATTTTAAAAAGTTATTTTTGTCCTAGAAATTTCTTTCCAACCCATTCTATGCTATTCCAATCTATTCCCTGTGCAACTGCCAACTCTCAAATGAACCATCTTTCACACTCTGTTTGCATGGCACCAAAGGAAGGCAGAAGGCCATTCCATACCAAGAGAATGGTATTATTCTTTTTCTTTCTTTCTCTTAGGTGAGTAGTGGAGTAATTCCACATCACCTTTGAGTGGTGCTTCTCCAGGTGGAAAGGAAAGTGTTAGAGATATTTTGTAGATATATGCTATTCTAGATCTCAAAAACAAATAAAAGCAAATCTAATAAATATGAGAGAAAATAATGTCCTCTCTTTCTTTTTCTTTGCAGATTTTAATCTTACTGAATCTTCCCAGTATCAGTTAATTCATTTCTATTTCTTCTTTTAGTCACAGATCATTCTTATTACACTAACTGTATCTGATAATTTGGGACTAATTTCCATTTACTTGGCACTGGCTGACTTGATGCTGAGTCCCAACTAATCTTCCTAGATGGAAGTAGAATGTTAACAATTTGAGTGATGGAGATTAAAGAATTGTTATGGTGGTTTTCCTCTTCTATGTCATCTCCTTTTCAGTTACATAAGCAGACTGCTTTCTGCCTTTTAACACTGGAAAGGGGGCTACAAAAATTATTTAGGCAAAAAAAGACATTTACAAGGAAGACTTCCATATGATTTTTATTTTTATTTATTTATTTATTAGACATGTGATCATTTAATTTATTTTTAATTTTTTTTGAATCAAAGCTAGAAAAATGTTACCTAAAAGTAACATAACATCACATAACATCACATAACATAACATAACATGGCAGAATGCCAGAATCATCAGAACACCGAACAGAGCAGATATCAAATAATAGTGAATAATAATTTAGGAGGAAAGAAAGCTTATCTTTCTTTTTCTAAAATTTTTATTGGAGTAGAGTTGATTTACAATGCTGTATTAGTTTCAGGTGTATAGCAAAGTGAATCAGTTATACATATACATACATACACTCTTTTTCAGATTCTTTTCCCATATAAGCCATTACAGAGTATTGAGTAGAGTTCCTTGTGCTATACAGTAGGTCCTTGTTAGCTATCTATTTTATTCATAGTAGCATGTATATCAATCCCAGTCTCCCAATTTGTCCTTCCCTGATTTTTAAAAAGCTACTTCCAACTATACTTTATTAATAGTAAGTTATTTGTTATATAATATTAGGTGAACAAAGCAAGATAACATTTTTATTTATGATAGGTGTTTAACTTCATGAAACCTCATAGGATAAAAAACAATAAAAAACACTGGAGGAAATATACGAAATGTTAGTAGTGGTTGCCTCTCGGTAGTAAGATTATGAGAAAGTTTTTTCTTTTTTCTAATTTTCAAAAATTTTACAACATGCTTGCATTGCTTTGAAATGTAGTTAAAAATTGAATAAAACACTGAGTGCTAATTTGCTGATGATTCCTTGGAAAGTTTGAGTGAATTTTTCATTCTAAGGAATGAAACATTTCTGTCATTTAAAGAATGTCTTCAGGCTTAGTCAATGTCTTATAAATAGAAAAATTCAAATGACTTTCTTACCTGAAAACAATAAGTGTTAAGCAGATATTTAATGAATAATATATATCAGAAAATGATATATATAAATATGTATGTGCAGGAATTAGCAGTCCAATGAAAGTGAACACCATAAGAAAAGCAACAAATGATAGACAATTCCAGAATCTGCATTTTTAGAAAAAAATTTAAATATAGTTAATTAATCTAACATATTCAATGCAAGACTTATCCATGTAAGGCATTGTGCTAGGCATTATAAAGAAAATAAAGATGAATAAGGCATTCACCAACACTCAAGGGGCTTATAATTTAACTGGGGAGAAAGGAGCATTAAGGCAAGTAAACAAATACTTCTAAAGCAATTTTAACCAGCTTACACTGAATGTAAATTAGCATCTTTTTATTTGGGTTGACTCTGAAAGACATGTTAGGTTGTAGCTACGCTATTTGACAGAACTCATTCAGGCACTACGGTTCAAGTAGCTGGAAAATACTGATTGTGAAGTCCTTGTATCATTAGGAAGATCTAAAATTGTTTATTTTAAAAGGAAATACTGAACTACTAGCCTGATTTACATAGTGATAGAATTAAGCCTTTGCCCAAAATCTAGCTAGCACTTAGAATATGTGAATGAATCTTTTATTCACATGAATGCCCTTTGTAGGGTCTCCTTTTGTGATTTCTGAGTCTGTACTTGTTCAAGTACTCCAGAGCCCAGGAAAACTCTGCATCATTCCCAAAGCTCATGTTCTCATCAGCTGCAGGCAAAGCAGTTTGAAAAAGTACACTCAGACATGATTATTTGTCATTTTTGGGTGTTGGGACCATAGCTATTTAAAACTTCTTGTTATCTTTCTGTATATTTCATGTCTTTAATGTTGACATTATATGTATAGCAAAATAAATGGAAAAGATTAAAAGGGCACGTGAATACCATTTTATGAGAGGAAAAAGAGCTTGGTTTTACCCATATGCTGCCAGACTCTGTCCCTGAAACACAAATACCTAGGCATTACCAGAGAAAATTTCAATATGAAACACTGTGGGAAAATGCCTCCAAATATCAAAAATCTCAGTCTTGTTGTTGAGATTAGCACAACATGTAATCAAACCAATTAAGCGACATATATTGAAGAGTTATCAAGACTCTTTCATATATGGTAGAAATTAACGGGAGAAATCTTATGAGGAGGAACCCAGATTCTGTAAGGAATCAATGCCCACCAAATTCAGAGTGGATATGAGCTGAATAACCAAGCTCCAAATCCATCTAATAGACGTGCCCATGTACGTGTGTGTGTGCATGTGTGCAATCAGTCAGGCACACAGAAAAAAAGCTTCTGAATTTTTTTTAAAAGTCTGTTTCCGGGCTTCCCTGGTGGCGCAGTGGTTGAGAATCTGCCTGCTAATGCAGGGGACACGGGTTTGAGCCCTGGTCTGGGAAGATCCCACGTGCCACGGAGCGGCTGGGCCCGTGAGCCACAACTACTGAGCCTGCGCGTCTGGAGCCTGTGCTCCGCAACAAGAGAGGCCGCGACAGTGAGAGGCCCGCGCACCGCGATGAAGAGGGGCCCCCGCTTGCCACAACTAGAGAATGCCCTCGCACAGAAACGAAGACCCAACACAGCCATAAATAAATAAATACTTTAAAAAAAAAAAAGTCTGTTTCCTTTATTTGGTGATCATGAGTTATCCTAACAAATCTAGACCTTTTACGGCAGCAAAGGGTCACAACCCTGTCTGTATATAAGTATCATCTGGGAAGAGTTTTTTAAAATCAGACATCCCATGCTCTCACCCTCATAGATTTTGATACTATAGATTTAGGCATCTGTGCATTTTTATATCTCAATGTTGCACAGCCCTTAGCCTAGAGGAGTGATAAGACCTTATGGCCTGGACATTTTAGGGACATCAATTTGCCAAGAATAAAAGATTATACAGGTTGGCACTTCCCTGGTGGCACAGTGGTTAAGAATCCACCTGCCAATGCAGAGGACATGGGTTCGATCCCTGGTCCGGGAAGATCCCACATGCTGCGGAGCAACTAAGCCCGAGCGCCACAACTGAGCCTGCGCTCTAGAGTCTGTGAGCCACAACTACTGAGCCCGTGTGCCACAACTACTGAAGCCCACGTGCCTAGAACCTGTGCTCAGCAACAAGAGAAGCCACTGCAATGAGAAGCCCTTGCATCGCAACGAAGAGTATCTCCCACTCACGGCAACTAGAGAAAGCCTGCACACGGCAACGAAGTCCCAATGCAACCAAAAATAAATAAAATTAAAATAAAATTAAAAAAATAAAAATAAACCAAGTAGTACTATATGACTTAAAAAAAAATTATATGGGTTGACAAGGAAGTATCTCTTATTTGGGGAATTTCTTTCTAACAAGGTGTTGTATGAATAGAAGCATGAAATAGAAGCATGAAATTGGCAGCTACTTATGCCAATATGTGAAGGAAGCACATTTCAAGAGCAGAACCACAAGGACACAAGCCCAAACAGGAAGCCTGTTTGGTATATTTGAGGAATAACAAGTGTGGCTAGAGCAGGGTGGGTGAGGGTGAGAGTGGTAGAAATGAATCACAGAAGTAACAGGGGGACAAACATATCATTTGTTTGCCATTAAAACAACTTTGACTTGTAGCCAAATGAGAAGTTATTAGATGGTTTTAAACAAAAGAAATGATCTGGGTAAGGAGGAAGTGAGGTGGGTGAGGGTCAGAAAACATCACAGGTTCAATGCATTATATTCTCAATGTGACAACAGAATTGTTAGAATTGGGGTCTACTAGGGGGTTACGCTGAAAAGATGGGAGATGGTGTGCCTCCTCTCTTAGAGAGTAGCATGGACCTGCTGTAGACCCTTGTAGGATTTACTAGGATTTACCATTATTATCTTAGATTTCTACTGTTTTGGAGAGTAGGAGCTGGTACATATTATATTTTAGATAGTAAGATTCTTGAAATTGAGATTATGAAGTTATTATTTGTATGAGCATAAAGTGGGTGGCTGAAGCAGAGTGATAGATGTGCTCACAGGAGGAGAGGGAGTCTTGGAATTGAAAGGTGAGGGAATAGTAGGACCAACTGTGTGAATATTGATTGATGCCACTAAGGATGGTGACAGCATGATGTTGGAGAGAGTCGCAGTGAGACAGGGGCCAAGATCTTCACAGAATGGAGAGTGTGACTCAGAGTTCTAGAGATAACTACAACCAAGAGGGTGGCCGATGGTATAATCTGATGGCATGAGCTTCAAAATTGGGCTCCTCTGGGGAAGAATAAGAAAAATAATATAGAAATGACTGAGGTACAGAAAAATCACCCACCTCAACCCTAAGCTTATAGCATCAGGGATGCAGGTGAGAAAGACACTATAACCTTTAAGGAACACGAGGGAAATAATGTCTTCAGGGGAGATCCAGCTTTCAGTCACAGCAAGAATGAAGGGAGCCTTCAGAATCACTTCCCATAGATATAAATACATGCATAACATTTTAAATTCTTCCTACAAGGGTGGCCCAATTAATGCTGCCTAGCTGCTAGTACAACTGGCTTCCATTGTAATTGACATGAAATTTTAGTGGCATGCTCTCAAATCCTATAAAATCCTATACTTTTCAGCTTCTGACTTCTGAACTCATTTCATCTTCCATAATGTTCTCCCAAACGCCAAAAAATCATTGATTATGTTCAGGGCCTCTGTTAACACATATTAATATGTTGCCATTGTGTGATTTAGGCCAAGTTCCCATCCCATGTATTGGAACATTACAGAAAGTATCCTTCTTCAAGACTGACACAGATTCCACTGACCCCCTCAGCTGGGTGCCCTTGAGCAAGGCACAATTTGTACACTTCTATTTTCTTTTTTAACACTGCCAATTGTATTTAAATGCCCCAGCTTAATCTTTTAATTGGCTTTGCATGGCCTCTTTTCACTCTCTTTAAAATATTGGTCTTCTATTCTAGTGGCAGTGCCAAACTGATCCATATTGGAGCCTGAGGCAAAAGGAACAGTCAGTAATATTGATCTTTCTTTTAAAATTTTGTATTTTCACCATGGATTTTTTGTATTAATTTCAATTTTAAAATATTGCATTAAAATATTTACTTTGATTACTGAGTGTTTTGGCACCCTCTTAAATTTTGTGCCTGAGATGAAGGCCTGTTGCCTTACCTTAATCCTAGCCCCTGTCTAGGGGATTAGACTGAACATTACTGAGTAATATGGCCAGAGACTTAAGGGAATTAGTGGTGAAATAGAGTCAACATGAACTCAAAGTGAGGTTACAAATTTTGCTTAAAGATAGAGGTTTAGAGGACACAGGCAATAGAGTTTTTAGAACGGGTTTTTAATTAGCTAGTTTTCAAGTCAGTTTCTTATTTTGACCATGTAGACGTAGATGTATTTACTATTACAATATTATTAACTTCTAATGTACGAAACAAAGTGAAAATATGCTAGCCACTCACTCAAGAAGAAGTGCTTCAACTCCTGGTTTAAAACTTGTAGAATTTAAAAAAAGTCCCATAATGACGATGGTAAATACTCCAGACATTCCAACTAGCTTACCTATTTTTTTAAAGAAACAAATATAAAGTATTAATTTAACATCAACAGTGGCACAAATTTTGCCAGAGATGAAAACATCAGATATCTGATAGTAGTGACTTCATATAGAGAGGCTATCCCACTTGGTTTCAACTGGATAATATCACAAATTATTATCACCACCCATTGTCCTTCTTCCTCCTCAGATTCATACCCAACTGTGCAGAAAAGTCTGTAATGAACATCCTTGCACTGCTTTGGCTTCTGATCATTGGCAACAATGTGGAGCTCACAAATCTCTTCGTGTGCCCTAGTGAGGCTAGAGCACCCTCCACAGGTCTAATTTTTTCAGAGGGGCTCTGGATGAATTAAATGGAAGTGAGCTGATGAGCTCTCTATGGACTAGCCCACTTCACATACTTTTTCTTGGAAGACAGTAGGAGATAGAAATGGTTTGATCTTGTGACAAGACTAAGGGAGTGGAGCCAGTAGAAACCCAATATGGCTCTACTTCCCCAGTTTAATTTTGGTTTGGTGAATTTACTGTCAGGGACTGAAAAGTGTTCAAAACTGTGGAATATTCTTAAACATTCTCTTAGCTTTCATGAGCTAGAGGGAAAAACAATTTTGAAAGTAGCTTATGAAAGTGATATCACTGTGAAAAATTCAAATAATATGGTACAGTATAGAGATTATATTTTTTAGAAAAAGGGAATACCCATAATTCCACTCCCAGGACTTCAGGTATAGTTTTAAAGAAAATTTTGATTGAAATTTCTATTGAGGAGAGGACTATATTTGCCTAGAAAAAAATCATAAGATAAGCTACTTGAAAGTACAGAATGAGACCCAGAAGGCAACTCCAAGCATTAAAGGCTGCTTGCTGAATTTCTATACTGGAGACAAGTGGTAAAAATTAAGCGGGAAACATCGAAAAGTGAGGCGATAGGGGTAACTGTTAGATCTCATAGAGTTGTGAACTACACACAACGTAATTTTCCCTGTGAGCGCCCCTTGTCCCCATCTTCACTAGAGTTTACTAAGAAGAAATTGCTATATATTTATGAGGAGGCAGCAGAGATTATGAGGAAGAAAACTCCAGATATTTTCAGAAATTATGAGGAGGTATCTTTGGGTTTTCATAGACTATAGAATTGGAAGCTTAAGATAATTGGATCAAGATCTTAGAGAGGAGTGGAGTACCCTGTGAACACTCACAGAGGCTTGCTTCCAACATACATATACACAGTCACACGTTAAGAAAAACTACAGAGGGATTATACAGCAATACAGTTCTGTAATGGGCTTATTTTTTTTTTTTTTCTCTTAATGTTTAGCAGACATTGTTCTAGTTAACAAGCACAAATTAAAATTTTGTTTTAATATTGAAGAATATTGTGGATATGCCACTTTGATCATTATTGCCATGTTTATCAAATTGTCATACATGGATCCGTTTTGTGCCCCTTCTGTTTTTTTGGTTTACTTTGTATTCCTCTTGTTAACAGCAGTTGTATTTTAATTACTATAGGCTTATTAAATGTTTAATACCTACCTAATAGTAAAATCCTTCACTTTAAAAAAATTATCATGCATAGTCTCACAGTTTATATTTCCAGATGAATTTTTTAAATCATTTTGTAGAATTTCACCTCCCTCCAAAATTCTATCATTATTTGATTCAGATTGTGATAATCTTAATTTGATGAAATGAACATCATTATCACACTATTTAGTCTTCCTTTCTAGAGATGGAAAATTACAAGTTTTATAACCTTCATTTTAGTTCTGGCTAGGAATGATACCTAAGCCAGAAACGAACACTTTACTTAGTGATTTTTGAATCGTGAAAGAAGAGGAAACTGTGGATGTACGTGCTTTGAGGAGATCAAATCCTGGACTACTCTTTATAACTTGTTAAGTAATGGTAAAATTTGGAAAATATTTATGATGACTACCTTGAAGATATTAATATAAACAATAAGCCTACCCTGAGAAAACCATAATTCAAAAAGAGTCATGTACCAAAATGTTCATTGCAGCTCTATTTACAATAGCCAGGACATGGAAGCAACCTAAGTGTCCATCATCAGATGAATGGATAAAGAAGATGTGGCCCATATATACAGTGGAATATTACTCAGCCATAAAAAGAAACGAAATTGAGTTATTTGTAGTGAGGTGGATGGAGTTAGAGTCTGACATACAGAGTGAAGTAAGTCAGAAAGAGAAAAACAAATACAGTATGCTAACACATATATATGGAATCTAAGGAAAAACAAAACAAAACAAAACTAAAAGAGGTCATGAAGAACCTAGTGGCAAGACAGGAATAAAGACACAGACCTACTAGAGAATGGACCTGAGGATATGGGGAGGGGGAAGGGTAAGCTGTGACAAAGTGAGAGAGTGGCATGGACATGTATACACTACCAAACGTAAAATAAATAGCTAGTGGGAAGCAACCGCATAGCACAGGGAGATCAGCTCTGTGCTTTGTGACCACCTAGAGGGGTGGGATAGGGAGGGTGGGAGGGAGGGAGATGCAAGAGGGAAGAGATATGGGAACATATATATATGTATAACTGATTTCTTTGTTATAAAGCAGAAACTAACACACCATTGTAAAGCAATTATACTCCAATAAAGATGTTAAAAACAAACAAACAAAAAAATAATAAGCCAGGTCAGGGTAAAAGTTCTTTTACATTAGATTTATATTTACTCATTATCTATTTTCATGAAATTCTGTCCTAGGATTTTTTTTTTTGCTAAAATGTTTATTGAGACATCTTGACTCTAAAAATTTAAAATAATTTTCTTGGAGATGGGGTAGGGGATTATGAGGTACAAATTATCATGTATAAAATAAATACACAACAAGGAAGTGCAAGGAAATATAGCCATTATTTTGTAATAACTTCAAAGGGAGTATAATCTATAAAAATACCGAGTCACTATGTTATATGCCTGAAACTAACATAAAATTGTAAATCAACGATAATTCAATTTTTAAAATTAAATAAATAGATAAAATTATTTCCTTGAGCGTAACTCTTAATCTTGAGGATAGCCTCAAGATTACTTAATGATGTTAGAGGAAATTATATTTGCTGGAATATAAATTTTGTAGGGTTAGGAATACACCATTAAAGTAGTATGTAACGAATTTACTTGTACTGACTCATCATTCTCCGACTGTCTATTAACTCATTAATGATTCTGCAACCTCACTAGATTATAATTGGTTTAAATCCAGATTAGTTAGGAAACCTCAAATCCCTGTTCTGCCTTTCCTTCCTCAGACATGAAAGTAATGAATCCTGTTACTCTAGCATTTCTAAAAAGAAGCTTTTCTTTGTGTCTATTTAAATTTTATACTTCTCAGAAAACTTGTGTAGCTTTCTGTTTAAGTCCAAACTTCTTGTTAAGTTTATTCCTTGATATTTTATAACTTTTTGCTAATGTAAAGAGAATCAATTTTCATTATATTTTATAACTAGTTACTGCTGTTTTATAAGAATGCTATTCGATTTATTAATTTTTGTATATTTACCTTATATCAAACTATTAAAAAACCTTGTCTTAGTTTATTAATTAATTCTCTTGGGTGTTTCTATATAATCTAAAATGTTGTGACTAATGTAACCATTTTCTCTTTTAAAATATGTATAAACATCTTTCTTTTTTTCTTATTATATTAGCTAGAGCTTCCAGAACTTTTTTTTTTTTAACCTCTTTATTGGAGCATAATTGCTTTACAATGTTGTGTTAGTTTCTGCTTTATAACAAAGTGAATCAGCTACACATATACTTATATCCCCATATCTCCTCCCTCTTGCGTCTCCCTCCCACCCTCCCTATCGCACCCCTCTAGGTGGTCACAAAGCACTGAGCTGATCTCCCCGTGCTCTGCGGCTGCTTCCCACTAGCTATCTATTTTACATTTGGTAGTATATATAAGTCTATGCACTCTCTCACTTCGTCCCAGCTTCCCCTTCCCCTTCCCCGTGTCCTCAAGTCCATTCTCTACGTCTGTGTTTAATCACGGATATGAGGCTAGGCAACACTCTTATTCCTAAATGTAATGGAAAGACGTAGTGTAATTTGGGAAGTAGGTATTATCACACATGCCAACTCCAAATCATTTGTGGAGCTGTCTAAAGGGCTGGGTTGAAAGTGATTCTGAGGCTCTGTCAGGGAACAGTGATATGGCTAATTATCATTGCTTGCCATACTTCTGTGAGAAGGGAGTTGTGGTAAATGGATTAGTAATGTTGATAGAGTTTCTAACGTTTAGCCTTCCTTGATCTGTAACTTCTATTTTTATTTCCTTTCTGATTGAAGAATTACCAAGAAAAGTTTTTTTTAAATTTCAGGCAGTTAGAATGTTTATTTTTAAAGACCCTCCTTCTGTAGTTAGCATTTAATTGCATTGTAGTTGAACAATGTTTGAAATTTTATTGTAATGTTCCTCTAGTCTAGTTTATTTCTGTTAATGCCTGTAGGTATATGTAAAGGATAAGCATTCTGTTTTGGAAGATAAAACTCTTTATATATCTTGTGAGCCAAGTATTTGAGTTTTTATTTAAATCTTTTTATAGCCATAGTCATTTTTTTGTCCAGTTGGTTATGAAATTATCTAGGAAAGGCATGTTAAAGTATCTCATTGTAATTATGAGTTTGTCAAATTTCTCTTGTCTTTTATAATTGTCTTTATATATCTTGGTACATTGTTTCCCATTGTATACGTATTAATATTTTTAATCTCCTTTGATACATTATTTTCAAAAATATTCCTTCTAGATCAGTTGAATGGGTTTTTTTTTTTTTTTGGCCTAAATATTTCCCACATCTTTATTTTCAATTTTTCTACATCATTTAATTTTAGGCATAGCCCTCTTACTTACAAATATAAAAGATGAGGTACAGAATTGAAATGCTGAGACTTATATGATTCACATCATCTCCAAAAACAGTAGACATCCACAATTGTACCAGTTTTGAAGTTAGAATTCCAAACAAGAGACTTGCTATACAATATGACCAAATTTTATCCATGATGCTATAGGCTGCAAGAAAGGGGAGTAAACAGAAAATAATTAATAGAACTTACTTGCTCTTAATTTTAAGTGATAACTTGGGTCAAATTTTCTTTTTGTTATTATCTTTAAAAATAGCTCATAGTCTTTGGGGTAGATGTAGGGTATTTTCTTATTCCTAAATTGAAAGCATTTCTATTCAAATGTTAAAAGTCAGATGCAAATTTGTAAAATTTGATCAGTTTAGTGTAAGAGCTTTTTTCAGTCCCCATTAGGGAATATATATTTATTCAGTGCCAAAAATTGTAATACATTTTGGAAAAACAGTAGTGAACAAGAAGTAGAAAGTCTCTAAACCCATGGAACTTATTTTCCAGGTCTAACATAATACACACAAAGAAATACAAAAAAAGGAATGCCTCTGAGTCCCAGCTGAGTGAATTTCCTGTATTGTCTTGGCCTGCCAAACTGAACCAATTGGTTCCTTATTGTTGGGCATTTCATTGTTTCCAGTTTTTTTCCCTGATAAGCAATGTTGCAGTGTATATTTCTGTACATAATTATTTTGTAATTCTCTGATTACTTCCTTAGGCCCCAGAAGTGGAATTACTGCTCTAAAGGATAGTTGATCCTTTATCGATATTATTATATCTTGCCAAATTGCTTTCTACAGTCATGATGCCCTTCCCAGGAAAACAGGAAACCTAAGCCCTTGATAGCCTTGATTGCTGGAATCAGGCATTTTCAGTGGGTGAGGAAGTCCTTCCCACCTTTACAGGGTGAGGAACAGAGGAGCAAAGTTTGAATTATAGATGAGAATGGGTCTTGGGGTCAGGAAAGCCTGAAGGGTCAACTTCAACAGAATATGTGAAGAGCAAGAACAAAATCGAAACAAAGAATGGCCAACAGAAAACAGCAACAGCAACCACATCAAAAAACAAGGCTAAATTTGGGGAAGTAAATCCTAGAACTATGCTTTGAGATAGTAAAATGAAGGAGAAAGAATCCATTTATGAATCCTTAATCATGTCCGCTGGTGGAGAGGGCACTGTTAAGAGTACTGAGGCTATTTAGATTCCTTCTCTACCTAGTCTCATTCCTATGGCTGAAAGGGAGCCACGGTTTCTAGATATGCCAAGCAGAAAGATTTAACATCCGTAGGGATAGTGTGAACTTGGGAGGAGAATTTCATGAATGACCCTCTAAGTCACATCCATTCTAGGTGTGGAGCTGACCATGATGATAACTTTGGGAATCCAGCACCTCCTGTAAATGAAACATAGGCTGGAGGCCGACTCTGGTTTCAGAAGGATGCAGGGAACTGGAGTTAAAAGACCCAGTTTAAAAGTTGCTTTCCCCTTTAAGAAAGAAAAATAGCTCTTAATGAGTACAATATGTGCTGAATGGATTTATTAGGTCAGGAAAAGTCTCAAAGCAAATCCATTATTTCTTACAATGTTCTTAAACTTCTAATATACAAATTGGAAAAGGTAAGAACCTCTGAGTGCAATAACTTCTTGGTTTTCCCTATTATGAAATATGTGTTCACTTCAAAGATAGAGCAATACTGTTTAAATAATTACATGTTATAAAATAATGATTACTACGAAAATTACTGTTTCACAGTTGTGTTAACTGATAAAAATGAAATACCAGTAAATCTTATCAAGAACCTTTCTTAAGGGAAATTCTCCTATTAAAAATTCAGAGAGGGGCTTCCCTGGTGGCGCAGTGGTTGAGAGTCTGCCTGCCAATGCAGGGGACACGGCTTCGAGCCCTGGTCTGGGAGGATCCCACATGCCGCGGAGCAACTGGGCCCGTGAGCCACAACTACTGAGCGTGCGCGTCTGGAGCCTGTGCTCCACAACAAGAGAGGCCACGATAGTGAGAGGCCCGCGTACCGCAATGAAGAGTGGCCCCTGCTTGCCACAACTAGAGAAAGCCCTCGCACGGAAACGAAGACCCAACACAGCCAAAAATAAAATAAATAAATAAATTAATTAAAATACTTATTAAAAAAAAAAAACAAAAAAATTCAGAGAAAGTCCTGATGCCAAAGAAAATAAGTTCACTCTTCTCTTCTTCCTACAGCAGACATTTGTAATAAAATGTTGTTACTATTATCATTTTAACAGTGATTATTTAAAAGTTTTTACTCCTCTGAAATCTAATCAAAAACAAAATTCTATTCCATTAATTATAGTCAATATTCTGAGGCAAGCTCCATGAAAGCAAGGACTATTATGTTCCTGGCTGAATAGGAGCCTAGAATAGGAGCTATCACATAGTACATATCAACAAGTAACTGTTGGATTAATGAATGAATTAACTTCTACATCAGTACTTTTCTTTTTTCCTTTTTTTTTTGCTTCTCAGTGAATATCAAGAGAGTTCTTTTGATTAGATTGTAGATGTCGCCTCTGATCAAGTTCCCTGAAATTCTGTGATCAGTATTTACTATCTTAAATGGGACCTGGTAGAATACTAGATCAGGTATAGGGGCTGGGCTTGGATCCTTCTGACCAGCATGTATGACTACATTTTACATTTTTCAGTTTCCCCCAAGGGTGGCTCTTGAGTTTTTAAGATGCTTCTGAATATAAACATTTCTTTTTTGTTCACCTTATTCATCTTCAGGAAGGCCTTATCTGCAGCAAGTTTTATGGTAAAAACTCTCTAAGCGCTGTATGGTGTCACCTCATTTTGTAATCTGGATTTTGGAAAAGGTTGTAGGTAGGTAGTTGGTTTGGTTTTCTTATACACCACAGATGGCATATATGAAGCATTTAAAGAGGATGTACCTTCCTGTGCTAAACTGGGGTTCCAGTTGATGTTCCAAGCTGCCATGGCCTGGGTAAAATAATTGGATACAGAACAATGCTGAAAGCAAGTGCTTCTTATGCCCAAGTAGGGTAATTGTCCACCACCTGAACCAGCTCCCTAGAGGAAGACATGAGAGGGGTGATTCTTTTTGGAAAAGAATAGTCAGTAATCAAAACGGTATGGTATACAAGTACCATACCGTTTTGATTACTGTAGCTTTGTAGTATAGTCTGAGGTCAGGGAGCCTGATTCCTCCAGCTCTGTTTTTCTTTCTCAAGTTTGCTTTCGAGGTCTTTTGTGTTTCCATACAAATTTAAAAAATTTTTTGTTCTAGTTCTGTGAAAAATGCCATTGGTAATTTGATAGGAATTGCCTTGACTCTGTAGATTGCCTTGGGTAGTATAGTCATTTTGACAATATTGATTCTTCCAATCCAAGAACATGTATATCTTTCCATCTGTTTGTGTCATCTTTGATTTCTTTCATCAGCGTCTTACAGTTTTCAGAGCACAGGTATTTTGTCACCTTAGGTAGGTTTATTCCTAGGTATTTTATCTTTTTTGATGTGGTGGTAAATGGGATTGTTTTCTTAATTTTCCTTTTTGATCTTTCATTGTTAGTGTATAGAAATTCAACAGATTTCTGTGTATTAGTTTTGTATGCTGCAACTTTACCAAATTCATTGATGAGCTCTAGTAGTTTTATGGTAGTGTCTTTAGAATTTTCTGTGTATTGTATCATGTCATCTGCAAACAGTGACAGTTTTACTTCTTCTTTTCCAATTTGGATCCCTTTTAATTCTTTTTTTTTTTCCCCCCTCTGATTTCTGTGGCTAGGTCTTCCAAAATCATGATGAATAAAAGTGGGGAGAGCAGACATCCTTGTCTTGTTCCTGATCACAAAGGAAATGCTTTCAGTTTTTCACTATTGAATGTGATGTTAGTTGTGTGTTTGTCATATATGGCCTTTATTATGTTGAGGTAGGTTCCCTATACACCCACTTTCTGGAAAGATTTTATCATAAATGGATGTTGAATTTTATCAAAAGCTTTTTCTACATCTATTGAGATGATCATATGGTTTTTATTCTTCAATTTGTTAATGTGGTGTATCACATGGATTGATTTGCAGATACTGAAAAATCCTTGCATCCCTGGAATAAATCTCACTTGATCATGGTGTATGATCCTTTTACTGTATTGCTGGATTTGAATTGTTAGTGTTTTGTGGAGGATTTTTGCGTCTACGTTCATCAGTGATATTGGCCTGTAATTTTCTTTTTTTTTGGCATCTTTGTCTGGTTTGGGTATGAGAGTGATAGTGACCTCATAGAATGAGTTTGGAAGTGTTCTTTCCTCTGCAATTTTTTGGAATAGTTTCAGACGAATAAGTATTAATTCTTCTCTAAATGTTTGGTAGAATTCACCTGTGAAGCCATCTGGTCCTGGTCTTTTGTTTGTTGGGAGTTTTCGAAATCACAGATTCAATTTCAGTGCTTGTAATTAGTCTGTTCATATTTTCTATTTCTTCCTGATTTGGTCTTGGGAGATTGTACCTTTCTAAAAACTTGTCCATTTCTTCTAGGTTGTCCATTTTAGTGGCATATAGTTGCCCATAGTAGCCTCCTATGGTCCTTTGTATTTCTGTGGTGTTGGTTGTAACTTCTCCTTTTTCATTTCTAATTTTATTGAGACTACACTCTGAGAACCACTGAAAGCATGGGGAAGGGACATATAAGATGCTCATGGGAGTGCTGGTAACTGTATTTCTGGTCCTGAGTGATAATTACTCATCTGTATACTTTATAAATACTTTATAATCACTCATTATAGTGTGCATATATCATTTATTTCATACACACACATGCACACATACACATATGATAAAGAAAATAAAATACTTATTGTTCAGGGCTATCTGAATGTGGTAAATGAGCTTCCAGGCATATTACAGTCTCTTTGCTTACAAGCACTGTGCTCAGGCCCTGTAGATGGCTGTATATAACTCACATTTCCTCACTGAGCTGACAGCTTTCTGTATTGCCTGCAGGGAGATAGTCCCAGGGCGAAGGGAAGGGAAGCCACCTCCTCTCGCCACTGGTGGATGCACTACCTGGCTTATCTTTTGAGTTCATCTTCAACGCATAAAAAACAACATCTCTCATTCTTGTTATCAAGCATTCTGGTTCAGCCTAGGCCTGTGGAATGTTGCTCCTATATGCATCCTCGTGAAAAGTCCCAACTCAGCCTCACAACAAAACTACAACAGATATTAAATAAGGGATGTGTGGTAGTGCTTTGTAAAGAGTAAATCATTATACTAATACGATTATGTTTGTATAAGCATAACTTATGGTAAGGTGTTACAAAATCCATGTCCGCTTTCAGAAAATACAGGATTCTAATTTTAAGAAATTAAGAAAAAAATAAGTCCTTACCTAAGGAATAGTTTATCTTTTTTTGCAAGCCAAAGTTAATATCCATAATACTAGTAAACACTATAAAAGACACTATAGAGGTCATCAGACTTTCTCCATTAATTAAATTGACAAGGCCTCTAGAAAGACCTGCAGAAGGAAAAATATTTTTTTAAGGTGGGAAAAACTTCATCAACGTTGAAGGATAAAATTTTGTCAGCAATTAGAAGGATATTCTAATATGTGATATGTATTTATATCACATACTTTCCCTACATACTTAAGTATACTTTAGTCATGTTTGTAAACTCCCTTCAAGGAAATTTCATTATGTATCAACTACAAGTTAAGTCTAGATCACCATGATTAGTTACCAAATTAATTGTGGCTGATTATAGTTTATGTAAGTAAGATAATCAACTAGAGCTCTCATTCCTTGTTTCAAAGCACAGATGAAAACATGAAATTTATTATTTTTAATTCTGAGACTTGGCTTATATAAATACATACATCATGCATTTAAGACAAGAAAAAAATGATGGTGGAGGAATAAAGTATATTTATAAACCAAGGCTTTATACCACGGTATAAATACTAACCAAAGTATTAAGGCAATTGTCCTGATAATCACACTATAATTAGAAATTGTCTGACTTTCCCATACATCACTTTCAATGGTTTTAGAAATCAAGCTCCATTAATGGAGAGCACCCTGATATAATCTACTTTCAACCTAATTCTCCTCTATTTATGATGATATTCTAAGTTTAGATATCCATCAATTATCATTTTTTCTTTGCTATTCAATGTGCCTGTAGGGGCAAAACTATAACTTTGAGCATCTTTAATGATTTTCAAAATGTCCATAGAAAGGAAATATTATTAAGGAAATGGTAAAAGCCCTCCTTGTGAACCAACCACTCTACAGTTGTGATCACAATCTAATACAGTAAGTATGCTGTTGGAAGAGAAGAAAAGCCAAGGCAGTCTGTTCCTGTGGAAGTTCAATTGCCTTGATGGTCCAATTCTTCACCTCTCCCTGCATCCAGGCCCTGTGCGGTAAGACGTTGCAGTTTCTCTCACCAAAGAGATCTGCTTTTTAAATTAAAAAAAATTATTATTATTATTTTTTTAATGAGACTTGATGCAAGCAGAGGCTTGAGGGAAGATTTCTGCTTCCTCTCTCTTGGATCCCTGCCACCACCATGGCAGCATTCCCTGGCTACCCTTCTGGAGGAATGTGAGAAATACATGGAAGAAAGGTGGATCTTCCTAGTTGAGGCCATCCTAGATCACTTAGTCCCCAGATGACCCTCCAGCTGACTGGGGATTCATTAGTGAGCCTAGCCACGATCAGTGGAGCCCAGCCCATGCCATCAGAACTGCCAGACTCATGAGAAACAAAATATAATTATAGTTTTAAGCCACTATGTTTTGGTGTTGTTTTTTTAGTCAAAAACAAAGACAAAGACAAACCCTAACTGACACTGTTGTATAACTATTCCATTTTAGAAAATGGGGTTATAACAAAAATGTGAGTATTTGGAAATAAATAACAGACAAGGAACATCAGAGAAGTCAGTGGACCCTAAAAAGCCCAAGACAATGTGAATGTATTCATGTACTCCAAACATTGGCCTGGGCAGATTTTATTTTTGAGAATGAAGTAAAAAATATATAAAAGTTTTGCTTTGAAAACTCAGACAAAAATGTTGCCAAGAGAAAGATACTTTATTTTTTAAAAAAATTTTTTAAAGATGCAAATTGAGGAGAAAAATAAAATTCCAAAAGTAATGGCAAGATGGCCAAAGTTTATGAGAACAACCTTGTAACTTAACCCAAAGAAATTATTTAAATTCAACAATGGTAAGCCAGGAAGTCAGTGGAATAAGTAACTAGATTCCAGTTAAGAGGAGTACGGAATTCTCTCAGGTAGCATAGAACTCTTCCAAATCTTTTGAGTAGGAAAGGGCCTGACATTGACAGAGTTTCATAGAAGCAGGGTTGCAGGACAGACAAATCTCCTTGTCTTAAAGATCTGGCTTTTCTTTATTCACATAGGTACACTTGAAGTTTCTGCACTACTCTGTTTCTACTTGCCTCAGAGAGCTCTTTCCTTTTCAAGTGGCCATAAAAAGTGTGTGTGTGTGTATGTGCATGTATGTGCCATATTAAAATTCTACTTTAATTCTACTTTAAAGCAAATGTTTTTGTTCTCATTAAAAAATAGCTGAGGGAATACAAATTAGGTTATTTTTTCTTTTGAATGAGGCTCTTGGATGTTTTTCTGGGTTACATTGCCTTGGTATTTTATACTTTTAAATATAGATTTCTTTCTCCTAAAATAGTACACACTGTATCATTATTGATTTTATTGTTTTTGACTTTTTAGGCTTTTGGTCTTAATGGTGACAAACACTCCAAAGACTTTGTTTTTCTTTTTCTTTTTTTACAAGTAGCATTATCTTAACGACAGTGTTTTCAACAGAAAAGAGGTTTTGGGCAATAGAAATGTCACCGCAATGTACATGCAATATGGCGATTCCCCCAGAACTACTCTTTTGGCTCAGGGTAGAAGCATGTATAAAGTCAAGAATTAAAAATAATCCCCTGCCCTATTCCACAACTGAATGTCAGACTTAAAATACTAAGTAAGCCCATCACTGGCATTTCCTTCTGTTCTAAGCAACACCACCTGAATCTCTACATTCAATCCCCAATGTCCCAGCACCCCACTTCACATAGTGAAAAACTATAGTGAACAAAAGATCTTAAAACTAGACAGTTTAAGCATGGAATATATTTTAAATATAGGAAAAGAGAAAAATATACTTACCCAGGTCTTTTATAGCAGATGAAGTCAGCATAGGATCTGAACTCACAAGGATAGCTGAAAATAATAACCATGTGGTGGTTTTCAAAGTTAATTTATTCACAGATGCCAAATACCAAAGAATTAAGGTATAATTAATCAAAAAGCCAGGAATTGTAATTAAAAGTATCTGCAAAGAAATTTTATAGATAGAAAAATCAGATGGCATTTGTATTCCATTTTTAAATGCAGATAATCAGGATACTGGAGATGTAGAATCACATTCAATCCATTAAAGGGAAATTTTAAATTATCTTATTTAACAACTATGTGATTGCAACTCTGGAAATAAGGAACAAATATTGCAATGAGATTCTTAGGACCTAAGAAATACCAGTTACAGGAAATACCATATTATAGTTAAAAAGGAACTTTTATACAATCTACTACATATAAAATAGATAAGCAACAAGGTCCTACTATAAAGCACAGGGAACTATATTCAATATCCTGTAATAAACCATAATGGAAGAAAAATGAACTTTTAATTTTCTTGATAAGGCCACTGAATATAGATGTATATGTGTGAAGGTATATACATACATACCATATATATACATATATATATATATACATGCATATATATATATATATATATATATATATACACATTTAACAATGCATAAAAACTGAGACATAGCCTATTAACATAGAAAAAAGAACACAAATTTAGAAAGAAGTTACAAAAGAGGGGAAAAAAGAGAAAACGAAATAATAGAAGGAATGTATAGAAAGGGCAGAGGACCAGAGAAAAGATGGGAAGGGACATTCTGTTATTCTAGGACTGGATCCTGGCCTTCTGCCTTCCCACCATTGCCTTCTACTTTCTCTTATTCTACTTGTGGTGGTTATCTAGCAAGATTTTATTACCAAATGCGCTTGGGAAAATGTGGTGATTGTGCCTTAAAGTATCTATGAGAATTCACAACTACACCCTCATGTTCACTGTAGCATTATTTACAATAGCCAAAACATGGAAGCAAGCTAAATGTCCATCTAGGGAAGAATGGATAAGGAAAATGTGGTATCTATATAGAATATTATTCAGCCATAAGAAAAAGAAAGAAACCTTGCCATTTGCCACAATATGGGTGGATCTTGAGGGCATATACTAAGTGAAATAAGTCATATCATACAGAGAAAGACAAATAACATATGATCTCACTTACTTATATGTGGAATCTAAAAAAACAAAAAACTAAATTCATAGATACGGAGAACAGAGGCGGGCAGTGGGGTGGGGTTGGGGGTTGGAGGTGTGAAATGGGTAAAAGGGGTCAAAAGATACCAATTTCCAGTTATAAAACAAATAAAGCATAGGGATGCAATATACAGTATGGTGACTATAGTTAACAACAATAGTGTATTTCATATTCGAAATTTGCTAAGAGGGTAGGTCTTAAAAGTTCTTATCACAAGAAAAATGATTTGTAACTATGTGTGGTGATGGATGTTAACTAGACTTATTTTGGTGCTCATTCTGAAATATATACAAATATCAAATCATTATGTTGCACACCTGAAACTAACATAATGTTATATGTCAATTATATCTCAATTTAAAAATAAAGTAAAATAAAAATGGATAACTAAGAATTTCATAATGATGTTGAAAAATGCTCTTACTGCCAATATAAAATTAAAAACAGCAATATCATACATCCTTAATTATATCCTTAGAATTTCAATGAGTAAAATTAAAGACATGCATCATTTTGGGACTTTCCATAGAGATTACTAATATATCCTCCAATAAGTTTTACCAACAAACACAGCCACCAGCAGTGTATTAATCATTCCCATTTAAAACAATTCTCCAAAGAAGTAAAATCAAATAAAATCCCCAGGTTCCTGTCTCAGCTTTTGCTACATCAAGAAAAATGAAAAAGCACAAGTTCTTAGCCCCTTATTTATTATACATTTATTCACTACCTACTATGCAATGAGGCATTGCAATAAGCACTGGAGAAAGACATACCTAATGCAGTTAATGAAAAAGAGAATTCAGAAGAGATAAAATATTAAAAGCTATCTTCCTTCTGATTATTTTAGTCTTTTGTTTGTACAGGGACATTCTTGCGGAGTTAGGGTCCAGTTGGGGAATAACTGAACTCTGACTCAGGAGGCCTGGGTGCTAGTCCTGAGTGATTTTGGTTAAGTCACTTAATCAGACATTTCTAACCCAATCTTAAAATTGACAGAACAATGACAGAGTGCTTATATGGCATTACTGAGGCCTGACACTATTGAGAGGGGGTCTTTGGTGGATAAAGCTTGATAACAGCATCAGAATGGTGAAAGAAAATCAGGGTCCCCTAGGTAATTTACCTCTAGGGTGGCTGAAGTCTCAGTTTAAGGTTTTGGTGGTAAAGGGAGTTGTATTACTAACTCCTGTTCAAAGGAACAAATTAAAATGAGGCTTTGAGACAAGAGGATCGAGGGTCAGGATATCCAAATCCTTGTTCTTTCACCAAATAGCTGTTGAAACCTCAGTAAATCACATGGTATATTGTTTGCAAAATTGGCTGCAGTAATTCTGCTCCCTGATTCCACACCATTGGGTAGCTATCTTCCATACTGACTGAACAAGAGCAAACGTGATATAACTAAAGACTTAAAAAGTGGGGAGAGGGAAGTGGGGAGGGGCAATATAGGGGTAGAGGATTAAAAGATACAAACTATTATGCATAAAATAAGCTACAGTGATATATCGTACAACACAGGGAATATAGCCAATATTTTATAATAACTATAAATGGAGTATAACTTTAAAAAGTTGTGAATCACTATATTGTACACCAGTAACTTATAAAATGTTATACATCAACTATACTTCAATAAAAATTTTTTCTTAAAAAGCACTAGTAAATTCAAGTTTGCCCTCTCCCGCTGATGTTTGAGACTCTGAAATCACCATGTGAAGAAGCCTGGAATAATTGCCTGGATAATGAAATACATGTACAGTGACACTCATTGCCTGTAGCCAATATTAACAGTACCAACCAAAAGACATATGAGCAGAGCCATCTAGCTCATCCTGCCTCAGTTGACCCACCAGTTGAACAGAGACTCAGGAGATGGCTTGACAGGGAACACTAGAACCAGCTCAAACTACTATTATATCTCTATTCTTTTCAATTTCATTTTTTTGTAATTTGACTGAATTTCATTTGCCTGGACTCTGTTTCAAGTGTAAATTATTTTAATAGTTTTGATTCTAATGTATGTTAGGTAACGGCCTTATACTTACAAAACTGTATTGATTACTTTGAAAGAAATGTACATCCTGTTTATAATCTAGAGTATTTTTCCTCAAGGTCTTTCCTGGAGGGGTTCAAATATCACATGATTAGAAAATAATCATAATAGTTTGTGCATTAGGATTATTGCTGTTTCTGTGAGTAGTCTTCTCTGTGTTCTTTTACGTGTGGGTGTGGGAAATTTTAGAAGGTGGGTATTTGAAACACAACTTTTATCAGTAATTTCCTTTTACTGGACCTAACATATTTAATGCTAGCTTTCTTATAGTATCTCAGAGTTAAAATCTTAAGTGGCATTAAGTTCTGCCAGTCAGATATTTTTGAGTTACTTTTTTCCTCCATAATTTCTTTCTTGAGTCTTCAACATGCTAGACAATTGAAAAGATACAGTTTATTCACTAAAATATAGAGCTGAATTTACTTTTCCCAAACTTTATACTTTTTTCTTGTTTTCTTTGTTTTACAATTTGGAGCAAAGTTTTAAAATTTTTGAATATAGAGGGCAGTGGCAAAGACGGGGGGGTGCGTAGAAAGACCTCGAGCTCACCTCCTCCCACTGGCACATCAAAATGACAACTATTTACAGAGTAGCTTTTGTTGAGAAAGACCAGAAGACTAGCAGAAAAGATCTTCTACAACTAACTATATAAAGAACAAACCATGACAACCCAAGTGCCCATCAACAGATAAATGGATAAAGAAGATGTGGTATATGTATTCCATAGACTATTACTCAGCCATAAAAAGCATGGACGGCACCTATGCCCACCACTATACAACCAATGCAAAAAGAATGAAGTTCTGCCATTTGCAGCAATGTGGACGGACTTAGAAAATATTATGCTCAGTGAAATAAGCCGGACAGAGAAAGACCAATACTACATGGTGTCATTTATATGTGGAATCTAAAAAATTAATACAAATGAATGTATACGCAAAACAGAAACAGACTCATAGACATAGAAAACAAATTAGTGGTTACCAAAGGGAGAAGGGTCAAATTAAGTGTATGGGATCAACAGACACAAACTAGCATGTATAAAATAGATAAGCAACAAGGATATATTGTATAGTACAGGGAATTATAGTCATTATCTTATAATAACTTATAATGGAGTACGTTCTCCCAAAATACTGAATCACACTACATTGTAAACCTTAAACTAATATAATATTTTAAATCAACTATACTTTAAAAAAAACCCCAAGAGAACAAACCATGAGATGTGTAGACGGGCCAGAGACACGGTATAGTCAAGATCCATACCCACAGTGAGTGAGCCACAACTAGGAGGATAATTACAATTGCAGAGGCTCTCCCTAAGGAGGAAGGGGTCCAGGCCCTGCATCAGGCTGCCCAGCCTGGGGGTACCGCACCATGAAGATGATTCCTCTAGAACATTTGGCTTTGAAGGCCAGCAGGGTTTGCTTTTGGGAGAGCCAGATGGCTGTGGGAAATAGATACTCCACTCTTACAGGGCACACACAAAATCTCAGATGCTCTGGGACCCAGGGCAGAAGCAGTGATTTGAAAGGAGTCTGGGTCAGAACCACCTGCTGATCTCAGAGAGCCTCTCAGAGAGGAAGGATGCAACTGGAGCTCACCTTGGAGACATAGACAACTGGTGGCAGCCATTTGGGGGACCTTGTTCTACCACATGAGCACTGGTGCTAAGCAAGTGCCATTTTGGAATCCTCCCTCTAGCTTATTAGTGCCAGGACCTGGCCCTGCCCACCAGCCCGCTGGCAAAAGTACTGGGACGCCTCAGGCCAAGCAGCTATCTGGTGAGAATATAGCCCCACCCACCAGCAGGCCAATTGCTTTAACACTGTCTGAGTGTACAACTATCCTGGGACACAGCCCTGTCCATCAAAAGGCCTAGGATCCAACCCAACACACCATTGTACTGGCACTAGTCCTGGGACCCCCTGCATATCCACAGCCATCTGTAGGGACCTGGCTCTGCCCACCATCAAGCTGGCACTAGCCCCTGGACAAGCCTCACCCACCAACGGGCTGGCCCCAGGACCACCTAGGCCCCAGCTCTGCCCACTAGAAGGCCAACACACAAATTCCAGGACCCTCAGGGCCCTGCAGCCAGAGAACCTAGGCCATAGCTCCACTCACCAGTGGGCTGGCACTAGCCCCAGGACTCATCCTCACCCACCAGTGGGTGGACATGAGCCCAGGGACCACCAGAGCACCAAAGCCATCCAGATCAGCAGGACAGCACTTGCTCCAGGACCCCCGGGACCATGGCCCTGCCCATCAGCAGGCCAACACCAGCCCTGGTACCCAACCACCAAGCCCGTCAGCAAGCTGACACCAGCTCTGAGACATCTTTGACCCCTCAGCTCCCCACCTCCGGGTTCAGCCCTACTCACCAACAGGCCAACATGAACTTTGGGGTACTCCAGACCCTGTAATCAGCTGTGTCAGGAACTGGGCCCACCCACCAGCAGCAGACACTAGACCCAGGATACCAGGTCCCACAACCACCCACTCCAGAGCCCAGCTCTGCCCACCAGTGGGCCAGCCCTAGCCCCAGGACCACCCAGGGCTCTGCAGGCAGCTGCCTTGTGGCCTGGCCCTGCCCACCAGCAGCTGGCAGCATCCACGCAAGGCAGGACCTGGCAACCAACCGGACTGGGGGTCAGCCACATCTACCAGAATACGCATAGTAGCCGTCCTCCTTCAACAGAAGGACCCACAAAGCCCACATAGGAAGAACTCCTAGAGGATACAGCTCTGGTGATGAGAGGAGAGTGTGTTGCTGGGTCGCAGAGGACTTCTATAAAAGACCACTTCTCCAAGGTTGGAAAATGTAACTAACTTACCAGATACATATAAATAAAACAGCAAATTAGGCAGAATGAAGCAGCAGAGGAATATGTTCCAAATGAAGGAAGAAGATAAAACCCCAGAAGAACAAGACAACAAGAAGTGGAGATAAGCAATCTACCTGATAAAGAGTTCAAGGTAATGATCATAAAGTTAAAGCAAGAATATTAAAAACAGCAAGGGAAAAGCAACAAGTTACATACAAGGGAATTCCCAAAAGATGGTCAGCAGACTTTTCAACAGAAACTCTGCAGGCCAGAAAGGAGTGGCATGATATATTTAAAGTGATAAGAGGGAAAAACCTAGAAACAAGACTACTCTACCCAGCAAGGCTTTAATTCAGATTTGATGGAGAGATGAAAAGTTTTATAGAAAAGCAAAAGCTAAAAGAGTCCAGCACCACCAAACCAGCTTTCCAAGAAATGTTAAATATACTTCTCTAAGTGAAAAGGAAAAGGCTACAACTAGAAATATGAAAATTATGAAAGGAAAAATCTCATTGGTAAAGGCAAATATACAGTAAAGGTAGTAGATCAACCACTTAAAAGCTAGTAGGAAGGTAAAAATACCAAAGTAGTAAAATCATCTATATCAACAATAAGTAGTAAAGGGATACATAAAGCAAAAATATGTAAAATATAATGTCAAAAACAGTAAATGTGAGGGGGTAATAAAAATGCAGGGTTGTTAAAATGCATGTGAGCTTAAGAGATCAGCAACATGCATCAATGGAACAGAATGGAAAGCCCAGAAATGAACCCACATTTATATAGGCAATTAATCTACGGCAAAGGAGGGAGAAATATACGATGGGGGAAAGGCAGCCTCTTCAATAAATGGTGTTGAGAAAACTGAATAGCTACATGCAAAATAATTAAACTGTACTACTCTCTCACATCCTGCACAAAAAATAAATTCAAAATGGATTAAAGACTTAAATGTAAGACCTGAAAAACTTCTAGAAGAAAACACAGGTAGTAAGATCTTTGGTATCAGTCTTAGTAAAGATTTTTTTGGCTATGTCTCTTCAGGCAAGGGAAACAAAAGCAAAAATAAATAAATGGGACTACATGAAACTAGAAAGCTTTTGCATAGTGAAGGAAACTATCAACAAAACAAAAAGATCACCTACTGAATGGGAGAAGATATTTGCAAACAGTATATTGAATAAGGGGTTAAGATCCAAAATGTACAAAGAGCTCATACTACTTAACATCAAAAACAAACAAACAACCCCATTAAGTAATGGGCAGAGGATCTGAATAGACATTTTTCCAAAGAAGACAGACAAATGGCCAAAGGCATATGAAAATGTGCTCAACATCACTAATCATCAGGGAAATGCAAATCCCTGATTTCGACAATGAGATATCGCCTCACATCTGTCAGAATGGCTATTATCAAAAAGACAACAAATAAGTTTTAGAGAAGATGTAGAGAAAAGGGAAACCTCACACACCATTCATGGGAATGTAAATTGGTGCAGTCACTATGGAAAACGGTATGGGGATTCCTCAAAAAATTAAAAATAGAACTACCATATCATCCAGCAATTCCACTTTTAGGTATTTATACAAAGCAAATGAAAATGCTCATTCGAAAAGATATGTGCACTCTATGTTCATTGCAGCATTATTTACAATAGCCAAGGTATGGAAGCAACCTAAATGTTCATCGATAGATGGATAAAGAAGATGTGGTTTATATATGTGTATATATATACACACAAACACACACAGACACACAATGGAATATTACTCAACCACAAAAGAATGAAATCTTGCCATTTGTGGCAACATAGATGGACCTAGAGGGTATTATACTAACTGAACAAATGTAACAAAACAGAAATAGATTTATAGATATAGAGAACAAACAGGTAGCCACCTGGAGAGGGGGTTGGGAGAAGGAAAGAAATAGATGAGGGAGATTAAGACATACAAACTTCCAGTTGCAAAATAAATGATTCACAGGTATGAAATGTACAGTGTGGGTAATATAAGCAATAACTATTTAATATCTTTGTATGGTGACATATTGTAACTAGACATCGTGATGATCATTTTGAAAAGTATATAAATATCAAATCACTGTGTTGTATAACAGGAACTAACACAGTGGTGTAGGTCAATTATACTTCAAAAATAAACAAACAAGCAACCAAACTCATAGAAAAGGAGATCAGATTTGTGGTTACCAGAGGCAGCGTGGGAGGGGGTGTGAGAGGGAGAATTGGATGAAGGCAGTCCAGAGGTACAAACGTTCAATTATAAAATAAATAAGTAGTAGGGATGTGATGTACAACAGTATGATAAATATAATGAACACTGCTGTATATTACATACAAAAGTTGTTAAGAGAGTAAATCCTAAGGGTTCTCATTACAAAGAAAAATATTTTTTTCTATTTCTTTAATTTTGTATCTGTATGAGATGATGGATGTTCACTAAATTTATTATGATAATCATTTCATGATGTATGCAAGTCAAATCATGCTGTACCCCTTAAACTTATATGGTGCTCTATATTGATTATATCTCAATAAAACTGGAAGAAGAAAAAAAAGAAAAAAAAACTGGAAGAAGAAAAATGATTTTGTAAAAATTGAACATCCATATGAAAAAAAAAATGAAACAGAACACCCATCTCATATCATATAAAAAAATTAACTCCGATTGGATCTTAGACCTAAATGTGAAATCTAAAACTATTAAACTTCTAGAAGAAAACATAGCAAAAGATCTTAGTCACCTTAGATTAGGCAAATAATTTTTAATAGGACATAAAAGCACAAATTCTAAAAGAAAAAAGTGATGAATTGAACTTCATCAAAAGTAAAATCTTTTGGAAAAAAGAAAACTACAGTGGTATCAAAGTGGAAACTTATTTTTGACTGTGAATCTAAGTCATACATGGAAGACAATGAAACTGTTATGTAAATCTTGAAGAACCTGCTAAAAACAATATGTAATGGATTTTTAAATCAATTTAATTGAATATAATTTATCTTGCTTAGGAATGACTTTTGAAAATAATGCCTGTAATAGTCACTATGCAAATTTTTTCACCTGGCATCTATTTGAGACTTTAATAATAAGGCTATAGAAATGATTTCCTACTTTTCTCTTTGAATTAATATTCAAAAGAAATATACTATATGGAAATGACAAGTAATGAGAAAGTTAGTCTTTGCACTTGTACCCCATGACCTTGCAAATGACTATCTGCACCAAAAATTACATAATATTTGGATAGAATTTCTAAGGTAAATCAAATGAAATTGAATCATTAAAAAAGAGAAAGTTGGATCAGTACTTACCTCTCTGAGGCACTGATGAGGGATTGACTTCAAAGATGTCTGAGGGAATTTTCTAGGATAATGGAAATTTCTGTATCTTGATAGGTTGATATTTACCAAAACTCATCAAACTGTACTCTCAAAATGTATGCATACTACTGCATATAAATTATACCTAAATATAGTTGATTTTTAAAAATGTAAAAAAAATCTGAACATAGATAACATGTAGTAGTTCATGAGTGAATAATATTATTGAAAATAACACTTCTTACCTGCCAAAATAACTTGTGGAGCAGGTAAACATCCATGTCAAATGCAACATTAAAGATAATTACTGGTGTAAATATATCAAAAAATAAATGTGGATCCATCCACTGTATGGCTTCTGCATATTTTTGGACCTAATAATATAAAAATGTTATTTTCTCATTTATCTGTTGGTCTATTAGCATGGAATACATGCCAGGCACTCCTATGCCTAGCACAAGATAAAAAGATAACTCACAACATAGTAAGTGCTACAGTCTTAACTCTTGGATTTTCATAATTTTGCATCAGATCATTACCAACTACAGCAAAAGGTTAATGAACATCTCTATGCCTATTTTTTTTTTTTTTAAGAATAGATATAGGAAACAGTTTGACAAAAGTACTAAAGGGTATGTAGGAGATTTTCAGGCATTCAAGAGAAAGAAAGAGATTTCAGGTAGATGGATCATTATGCACAAAATCCACAAAGGAGTAAACAATCATATCAATTTCCAGAAACTACATAATTAGCCATGGATTATACAGAAGATGTGTATGGAAGAATAGCAGGGATAGAGACTAGGAAGGTAATGCAGATTATGAAATAACCAATCAATGGTGTTTATCATAAAATATTTAGTTGATAGTTTTAAATCCTATATGGGCATCTGTAACCAAGCAGGACCCTCTGGGGCCTTCCCCAGAGAGATGTCTCCCTTATATCCTCTGCTTTAGGTCCTCTCTGAAGTACCTAGATAATAGTATCTCATGCACATTTCCTGAGTTGTTTTACGAATGCTAAAACCCCCACCAAATGAAAGAAATTAACACATCCCTTCAGGAGTCTGGCTGCAACCAGGAAATATTTGCAACAATTTTTGATCTTTTTACTTTACCTCACCATCAACAAAACAGAGAATTGTGCACGAGCTCATCACATACCCTGGGACTACCTTCCTTTGCCTTGCTTTTAAAAATGCTTTGCTGAAACCCATCGGGGAGTTCAGGCTTTTTGAGCACTAGCTGTCCCGTACTCCTTGTATGGCACCTTACAATAAACGCTGCACTTTCCTTCACCACAACCCACTGTCAGTAGATTGGCTTTACTGCCCGTGGGCAAGCAGACCCAGTCTGGTTCGTTAACACATCCATTCAATATTCACTCATTAAGGAAACACTGAGTACCTACTGTGTTAGGCGCTATCCTTGCATTTGGGAGATGATTCTTCATGGGTCTCTTGTGTTTCTCTGTATGCTATGGATGGAGGCACTGACTGCTTTTCTTCCAGGAATATTTTCTTTCAAGAATATTTGTATGGCTAACAGCTTTGGAAGATAAAGCAAGTGTCTCCCTCCAGAGAAAAAGGCAGGTTTACTATACTGTCCAGTGTTATAAAGATATTATCTCTCTCTGGAGCAAGAGGGCAGATGAGCTCACTGCCCATCATAAAATATTCAAGTTCTCTAAGCTCAGATTTCTTCTCCTATAATGCAACCCATTGTGTATGCAGGTTTCACCTTGTCCTCTTCACTTCTCCCTGTGGGGCTCATGGAACAGGGACAAGAAAATGCTGATACTCTGGCTTCTGCTATTGCTATGAGTAATAAAGTCTTTTGTCTCTAGCCCAGGAGTCCCGTGCCTTTTGCCAGGACCGTGAAACTGTGGCAAGCGAAATTATTAGATTGAAAGTTGAGTAAAATCTTAGACCATTCACAGTTCTCAACATATGGTCCCTTCCTTTAAAGAGTTGTTGACAAATAGTAAAGTTTATAGAAGCACTTAAAATTGCATTTATGTCAAAAATCAGATGATTATAAAACCTGTTCAGGACAAATGAAGGAGTAATCTGCTTCTGGTTCTGGCATGGATACATGGTTTCCATTATGGTTTTTAACATCACTGGTTAAATTTGTTTGGGAAAGTCAATCATTTTCACACACGTTCGTATTTATATACTGATTAACTAGGGCAGGTGTTGGCAAACTATGGCCCCTGGGAACAAATCTGGCTCAATGCCTGTTTTTGTAAATAAAGTATTATTGGAATACAGTCATACCAATTTACTTATGTATTGTCTATGGCTGCTTTTAAACTACAATGACAGAGTTGAGTAGTTGTGACAGAGATCATATGGCCTTCATAGTCTAAAACATGCACTATATGGCCTTTTACAGAAAACACTCTGCCACCAACCCCTGGGCTAGAGGACTATTTAATGTGTCAATAATGCACTCTATATTCCTTGTAGTAAGCATATTGTCTCTCCTTTACCTGACTCCAGCTCTTCCCAACTATTTAGTAATACTATATATGCCTTGACTATATAGTTTGTCTTGTTCCTCACTTCCAACTCCATGTAAGAGGTTCAGTGTATGTTTCTTGAAATATTCTAAGGCAGGTGCACTTAGAGAGTAGCCTCTATTCTAATGGGAACCCTATGAAACATTCCTGAGACAATAGATTGGTTCAATGTCAGAATTCTCTTGCTACTAGAGTCCTGTATCAGTAGCTCAAAGTCTCTCTGGACTTCTATCTTGTTTACCAATTTCTTGTCTAAGGTTTTGAATTATTATTAAATACTCAGCTACTCACATTCTTAGCAGCTGTACGTGTACTCATTCTGAATTGCCTACCTAGTTTCAGACCTAGGCTCTGTTTTGACTATGTTACCTGGATTTTAGCTCTTTCATGCCTGGTTCCTTCTTCTACACAGCTGATATGATGTTATCCACATCATAAGCATCTATCAACTGGCAGAGCAGTGAAGAAATATGTTTACAAATTTTCTTAAGCCATCTTTGTATTTATATGAATCTTAGATATAGTCAGATATATAAAATACTCATATTTACTATACACACCTGGTCAGATGTAAAACTTAACATTTCAAAACTGCATCCAAATAAAAATAGTATCACAGGGAGAGGAATTGGAAAGTCTTTCAAGTGTAGGTTCAAAAATGCTGCAAAAAAATATGTCTATTGAAAGGCAGTGAAATACCACATTTATAGAACTTTAATTTGATATGACTTCTTAATACTGAGGACAATGAAATACTGCACCACCCCTTACTTGCTATATTCCTGTAACTGAAACCCTCCCTCACACTTAAGCATATAGAATCAGTATAATTGGTCATCCGCTAAATTCATGCTTTACTTCTTTTACGAAGTCTACCATTTTCTTAGAATCTTTACTAAATATTGCTAGTAATCATTGGTTCTTGTGTTCCTACTAAAATATTTATAGCAGTTTGTGTACATGCTATAAATCAGATATTCATTTCTTTAGCAATCCTGCAATGAGGGATTAATAAACTACTAAACTTAAATGAAATATCCTGGCTGATTCCCAAGATAACAATGAGGAATTAGTATAATAATTTAATAATGAGAAAAACTAACTACCTATTACTAATTACCTACTACCCATTAGAAAGTCTATAATGAATATTTAACTTTGTTCATAATTTTTTTCAAAGTGCAATAAGCAATATCACAGCATTTCCTTCAGTTTAATGTTTCTAATTCTTTGTAATACAATTCCTAATCAGGTCAAAGGATGCAAAAAATGTGCTTTCTTTTGATTTCTACAGTGTTCTTTTCTTCTCATAAAAGCTGGGCATAATTTACCATTTGGACAAAACCTAAGGGAACACCTACCAAGGGGTTAAAAAGTAACTGAATCATTCAGAAGACCTATCACTTTGAAAATTCTTTTTCCAAGTGAAGAAATCTGTGGGACAGCTAATTTTAAAATATGAATGAAACTCTAGCTTATGATGATGCAGGTAACAATAAAATCCCTAACCTTTGATTTTCTGCTTATCTGGTTCAATTCCCCACATCACTTAAATCTAACCACGACCTAGCAAGTAAGAAGGTATGAATACTCTGAACTCAATAGAGGTGAAGAATGTGGATCAGATCTACATGGTCTTTCCTCAAGGGCAGATTACTGTTGGATTCATTTGATTGAAAATCTTGGTATAGAGATATGAATTTAGAAAAAAAATCTAATTTCCTATTATTGCTACTTTTCTTAATTCTCTCTGGTGACATTTACAAAATACATCCACAAGACACACTTAAATAAAAAGAATTACACCTACCTCCGATTGTACAGATCAAAGACAATATTAGAATGATTTCAGGGAGTTCCTGAGAACTTTTCATGAATGTATTCCTAAAAAAATCCAGCCATATGTTGGTAAATCCTTTGTTAAGAAAAGTGAAATTAGAAACAAGGCCATTCATCCTGTGGTTTCTCATAGGCCGTCTGAATCCAACTCTTAGGACTCTCTGCAAAACTCACCTAGGACCAAAAGAACATAAGATTTTCCTTCTTGGTGGCTTTCTACAGCTTTTCTTAAAAAATAAATAAAAAGCCTATATTTCTCTTTAGTTATTTCTAGTGATTTCTTAGGGTGTGTCAAAATTAGGGATGCCTCCCTCTTCCACGATGTTTTCAATTTAAATGATAGAAGAATTACAACCCCAAGTGATAGAGACGAGCCAGTGTCATCCTGTGTTCTTATGATGCCAAGCACTACTCAGCTATTTTTCGCCCTGTATCTATCCAGCTGAAAAGAGGATTTTTCATCTAACCAGTCACCAGGACCACAAGCTGGTACAGGTTACTTAGTTCTGAGGATGGACAACTGAGGGGTTTGCTCTCAGCTTATCTGAGCCTCTGGAAGCATGTTCTGGCAGCTATTCCAAAGTAGGAAGTGGTGGTGGTGAGAATATTCTGATCTCTTTTGTTGTTCTATCCAGACAGAAATTAATAAACCATGATGATGTTCAATAACAGCCTTCTTTTATCTCCTTTGAGACATTGATGGGCCATGTTTTCTCTAACTTTTAAATATTTTTATAGCAACCAAGGACCTAAGAAAAATATTGAAAACAAAATGATTTAAAACAAGGGAGTTGTTACATGTTTCTATTGTTACTTCTTGGAAAAGGAACAAGGGCCATGGTGTGTCTTGGTTTGAAGAAATAGGTGATAGCTGCAGTCTGCCAATCCCACTTGCTTCCCATGGTGAGGAAAGTTTTACATCGGGTCTTAAACTTCATGCAGGGAACTCTTCCAATTCTCTCATAATATTGGCTTAACCTTTTCTAGTGTCTATTAGCATCTCACCTGGCTGCCTCGCTAAGCAATCAATTAGTTATTACTAAACTTCCTCTCACAATCCAGCAATGTCTTTTTCAGTTTCATATTTCACATACATATGTTTTATAATATGCTCTTTACTGACTATAAAAACAAACTTTTGAAAGAAAATTAAATGAATACATGCTTATTGTGAATATTTTTGAAATAAATATGTAAAGAAGCATTTCAAAAACAGAAAAAAAAATATGCACAGTCATGTCATCTGGTGGCTTTTATATATTTTATTTACATAGTTCTGTTCATCTTTATATAATTATACTTTCTGCTTCTTTCCACATGGTATTGTATTACCAGCATCAAAGGGCCTTGTGAACACTGTTTACTAACGTTGTACCATATTAGCACCAATGTAAAAGTGCTGACTCTCTGGTCAGATTGCGACTCTCTGCACGCAAAGATCTGATGGGCTGCGGCTTGCAAGGTAAAAGACTCTGGGCAACTTGCTGTTGGCCTCAGTTTTCTAATCTGTATAGTTTCCCAGTCTATGTAATTCCTCTCCCTGTATTTATAATTTTATTTGAAATCACCTGGGGAGCTATAATGATACTATTGCCTGAGTCTTATCCTCAGCGATTCCTATTTAAATCAGTCTGGGTGGCAGCTTGGGCTCCCCAGGCAATTTTAATGTGTAGCCAATGTTAGTAACCACTGTGATTCACCCAATTCAAAGGCAGCATTGCTCAATTTTCAGTCTCAAAGCCAGCTTATTTTCAATATTCTTGAGTCAGGTAGTTTGAGAAAGGGTATCAATGCCCTTCTGGTGAAGACCCCAGAAACACATCTGTAGTTGACAAGTTTGGATTATTATGTGTCTCAGTGAGGGAGGCCATTCATCCTGGGGAACTGTTGGGAGGTTCAGTAAAAGGATGTTAGAAAGAACTAATTGTGGATCTGGGTAATTTTGGACAGGGTCTAAGGAAGTGAGAGTTTACTATAACTTGGGTGCTGTCAGAAAGCAAGGACAATTCTGTGATTGGGTATCACAATAAATCGTATGTATAGAGAAAGCAGACTAGAATGGGGATAAAGCTGTGATGAGTACAGAAGCAGCAGCCACTCATTTTAGATGAGGGAGGGGATGTTTGGTACTGTATGGGTTGCATGGTGACTTCTTTTTGTCCAACTCTATTTACGGTCTCCTAGTGAACTCATCTGATTTTGATGTTCTGTGAGATTATGTCCAACAGGAGAACAACATGGACTAGCTGTGAGCATCAGACCAGCTTGTAGTAACACTAAGTGACACCTAGCTCTGGGTGTCAGACCAGTTCCCTGATGTTTGGGGCTGCTTTTTTTTGGTTTGTTTCATTTTTCCTCAAAGGATTTCTAAATTCCTTAACCTCACTTTAACATGTTAAGAACTGAAAGTAGACCAAGGGATCTTGATAGTAATTTAAGTGATAGAGGAGAGCAAGCTCAGTTATCCCTCTAAGACAGAGATTTTCAACCTTGACTGCATATTGGAATCAGAGAGTTTTAAAAATACAGATACCTGGGTGGCACCACAGAGGTTAATTTAATCGGTCTAAGGTGCAGCCTGAGTATTAGGAACCTAAAAACTTCCCAGTGATTCTAATAATCAGCCATTATTTAGAAGCACTGCTCTAGGAGAAATCTGTGCCATTAGGGAAGAACATTGTGATAGACCGATGGTATTTGCTCTCAGCATCAAACTATTTAGGAAAATATTGTCAATTTCACCTATTAATTTTCTCACTATTACTCCAGGACTAAATATTCTGGAGCAAACGGGTTTGACCAAAAAAGGAAAAATATTTTCTGCATCATAGTTATACATTCCTATAGGCTCTCAGAATTTAATACAGTTAAGGAAAGTATTGTTTTCCAAACTAAAAGCAGGGATACATCTTCCCATAAGCATTTTCTCATTTCTAAAATTGTTTATTTGAAACCTTAATAACCATAACTCAAAAAGACACATGTACCCCAATGTTCATTGCTGCACTATTTACAATAGCCAGGTCATGGAAGCAACCTAAACGCCCAGTGACAGATGAATTGATAAAGAAGATGTGGTACATACATACAATGGAATATTACTCAGCCATAAAAAGGAACAAAATGGGGTCATTTGTAGAGATGTGGATGGACCTAGAGGCTGTCGTACAGAGTGAAGTAAGTCAGAAAGAGAAAAACAAATATCATATATTATTAACGCATATATGTGGAATCTAGGAAAATGGTACAGATGAAGCTGTTTGCAAGGCAGAAATAGAGACACAGGTGTAGAGAACAAACGTATGGGCACCAAGAGGGGAAAGGGGGGGTGGGATGAATTGGGAGATTGGGATTGACATATATACACTAATATGTAAAAAATAGATTACTAATGAGAACCTACTGTATAGCACAGGGAACTCCACTTCGCTGTACCGTAGAATCTAACACAGCATTGTAAAACAACTATACCCCAATAAAAAAATAAAGAAAGAAAGAAAAAAAAAGGAAACCTTAATAAGTGTTTATACATTCAATCCTAATAAATCCCTTTCATAAAAGAATAAAATTACTCCAAATCTTAATTATTCTCGAACTTTAGGGACATATATGATCAAGTTCAACAGAATTTCCCTGTTTGGCTGTAAATACTCAATTTGGCTTCTTCAACCTCTACTCCAAATTCTCCTAACAAACTTTTCCCCTGACCAAAATGATCTCATGTTAAGTTAGCATGTAAATGCTAATATTATTCTAGTTTGATACTTTAAAGGATATGGGTAGCAGTAGCAGCTTAGATTAAACAGTTTTTCAATGTAATTAAAACTCTTCTTCAGCTTAACTTGACTTTTGACAATTTTAAATGCGTTTATGAGTTAATGTCTCATTAAGTAAAAAATATTGATTTGTCTTGAAATTGCCACATAGGTTTCCTATATTAACTTATTAATAAATTAAATAATGCCTCAAATCTCTTTCTGTGTGGAGTTAATAACTGTCCTCTCAAAAATGGCATGTGGATTTGTCCTCAACATCACTCAGCCTTGAGAAATTCTCTCTCCTGGAGTGGAAATCGTACTGATTCACTCTGTACTTGAAAATGGGAAATCTTTCTTCCTTTTAATCACCACATTTTGCAGGAATTAGGTGACAAAATTATCCTGAAAAGAGAGCTGTGGGATCCCAGTAATCTTCCTCAGCTGTAAAGCTCTCATTGATTTATGACAGATACAGAACTGGGGTCGGGTTGTCTCTGCAGAAGGCTCTCCACACAGTACAGCGGGGCCTTACTCACAGACTCTGAAGGTGAGCAGTCTGTTGCCCTCCTAAGGCTTCTTCACTCAGAACGAGCCCTTCCTCCCTCTCGGCTCTGCTGCATACACCTGAGGAGATTCACCAAGGCATCAGTGTGCTTTCCTCTTGGTGCCTCATAAGGCAAAGGGTACAATCACCAGGCAGGTGAGCAGAAGTCCGGAAAGTTGATATGGGAAGTGTAATGGAGGACGGGCAGGGGTTAAGGGACAGAAATTCACGCTGAAAGGCTGGTTGATCTTCGGAAAAGTGTTTGATTGGCTGCCATAGGAAAGTTGGAAACTACAAGAGGGAGTGGCTGGCTGAATCTGTAGCTGGAACACTGTGGGATCATTTGTTCTTCTTTGCGGAAGAAAGTACCCAAGGGGAAGGGCAACTTCCTGAAGGGGAAGCCAAGGGAGGACTCACCATCTAGAGCCTCAGGAGGAGTATCGTGTGGTATGTGGGTGATAAGTGGAGGCTACCTAGTCCGTTCACCCTAGAACAGCCGCAACTAACTGCTACCTCACTGACAGTTACTTGCTGTAAGCCCCGCCCCTGGTCTGCACCCATTGGCTTCAGCTTCACAGCCCCTGACTTGATTGGCTGACGAAATACAGTCCTAGAAGGCGCTACACAGCATCATTGTCCCTGCACATCTACGGCAACCCTTGAAGCCTTAAGGCCGTTTATTTAAAAAAAATAAAATAAACAAAGGTGAAAAGGAACCTCCAGAAATTGTATTGGTATATTAATTTAAAGCTTAGGAACAGTGGATTTCTGACAAAGAGCCAATAGACACTGTTTTTCCCAGAATTCTGGTGGGAGTGAGACTCCTAGATAAGATAGAGTGATAGAGATTTTGAAATATGAGGATGCAGATTGCTGGGTTAGGGAACAAAAAAGAGAGAGAGGGAGACAATGGCTATTCTAACCATGTAGGAGAATGCGATCAAGACAGGCAAGATAGACTTTATCTTCTGAGTCCTTTATCTAGGGAAATTTTTTGGAATAATGATAGACTCATTTCTTTTTTCTAAACATAATATGAAAAGGATATTTTCATTGAAATTACTTAGTGATACTACCATAGAGCCAAATTTCATATTCCCACTCTCATCATAAAATATTTGGGAAGGAATTTTGTAATGATTTTGAAATCTAGATTCTTATTTGGCTCTATGCTCTAGAGGTGCTCCCTATTTTGGCTATATGGGTCCTTCTGGCCTCTGGTTTGGTTGGTTGCCATGCCTTGCCTTGCAAGAGGCTCCCAGCCACTGGAAGACAGGCTCAGGTCACAAGGCTGCTGGCCACATGGACTCAGGAGGTCCTGGTGTAGTTCTGGTCTACTGGTGGGCAGAGATGTGTGCTGCAGTGGGTGAATGCGGGGCTGGCAGCCTCAGATCTAGTGTTGGCTTGCTGGTGGGTAGGATTGGTTTTTGACATGGCTGGCTGTTGGGTTTGGGCTGTCCCAAAGCTGGTGTTGGCCCACTGGTGAGTGGGGTAGATCCCATGGTGGCTGGCTGAGGTGTCCAAGTTGTCTCAGATCTGGTATTTACCTTCTGTTGGGTGGGGCTGGTGCCTAGAGGATCCCAGGGCTAGAGCTGCCACACTTGTGGTGGAGTCAGGTTCCCAAGTCTCAAGCTACAGGACCCTGGAGGTCTCAGAGCTTGTGTAGGCCTGCTGGTAAGGGGGGCTGATTTTTGACATGGTTGGCTGCAAGGTCTGGCATGATCTGAGCTGGTGTTGCCCTGCTGGTGGGTGATTCCAGATCCCAGGGTAGCTGACTGAAGGTCTGCCGTGGTCCTGGGGCTGGTGCCTACCCACTGGTGGGTGAGGCTGGCCCTAGGGCTACTGCCAGCTAACTGGTGGATGGAACTGGATCCCAGGGTCTCTGGCTGCAGGACCCTGTGGGTCCCAGGGATAGTGCCAGAGGACCCCTGGGTCCAGGGTCCTCTGGTGGACAGGGCCAGGCCCTGAGGCAGGTGTGGGATCTGCGGTATTAGGGCAGGAAGTCTACTGGTGGGTACAGCTGTGTCTCCACTCAGCTCATTGCTTGTCCTAAGGTGTCCCAGGCCACAGGCTGAGGGATGGGGCTGAGTCCTGGCACTTATAAGCTAGAGGCAGGATTCCAAAATGGGTCTTGCCAGCACCCGGGCCACATGGCAGAATGAACTCCCCAAATGGCTGCCACCAGTGTCTATGTCCCTGGGGCAAGCCCCTGCTGCCTTCTGCCTCTCCAGGAGGCTCTCCAAGATCAGCATGTTGCTCTGATCCAGGCGTCTTTCAAATGACTGCTTCTGCCCTGGTTCCCGAAGCATGTGAGATTCTGTGTGTGCCCTTTGGGAGTGGAGTCTTTATCTCCTATAGCCCTCTGGCTCTCCTGAAAGCAAGCCCTGCCTGCCTTCAAAGCCAAATGTTCTGGAGGAATCATCTTCCTGGTGCAGTACCCCTAGGCTGGGGAGCCCAATTTGGGTCTCAAACCCCTTGCTTCTTTGGGAAAACCTCTGCAATTGTAATTATCCTCCCATTTGTGGGTTACCCACCCAGGGGTGTGGGTCTTGACTGTACCACATTTCCACCTGTCCTATCCGTCTCATTGTGGCTCCTTCTTTATATCTTTAGTTGTGCAAGATATTTTCTGCTAGTCTTCCAGTTTTTTCTCATCAATAATTTATGTGTGAATAGCTGTAATTTTGGTGTACCCATGGGAGAGGGTGAGCTCAGGGTCTTCATAGTCCTCCATCTTGGCCACTCCTCTTAGCACTTTTTAATTTTAATTGGGGTATCGTTGTTTTACAATGTTGTGTTAGTTTCTACTGTACAGCAAAGTGAAGTAGAGTTCCCTGTGCTCTAACAGCAGGTTCTCAGTAGTTATCTATTTTATACATATTGGTGTATATATGTCAATCCCAATCTCCCAATTCATCCCACCTCCGGCTTTCCCCCCTTGGTGTCCATATGTTTGTTCTCTACATCTGTGTCTCTATTTCTGCCTTGCAAAGGTTTTTGATAAAAATTAGCTGTTAATGTTATTGAAAATCTTGTGCTACTTTCAATGTTCTCTTTGCCTTTGATTATGTTTGATTATGATGTGCCTTGGTGTGGATCTTTTTATATTTATTCTACATAGAATTTACTGATCTTCTTGGATATTTAGACTAATGTTTTTTAAATCAAATTTGGAAAGTTTTCGGGCATTGTAAAAAATTTATTTATTTTATTTATTTATTTTTGGCTGCATTGGGTCTTCGTTGCTGCGCGCGGGCTTTCTCTAGTTGCGGCGAGCGGGGGCTACTCTCCGTTGCAGTGCGCGGGCTTCTCATTGCGGTGGCTTCTCCTGTTGCAGAGCATGGGCTATAGGCGCGCAGGCTCAGTAGTTGTGGTGCACAGGCTTAGTTGCTCCGCGGCATGTGGGATCTTCCCGGACCAGGGCTCGAGCCAGTGTCCCCTGCATTGGCAGGCGGATTCTTAACCACTGAGCCACCAGGGAAGCCCTCAGGCATTATTTTTTAAAATATTCTTTCTATCCCCTTTCTGTATGCCTTCTCCTTCTGGGACTTTCCTTACAAACATGGTGGTGCTCAGATAGTGTTCTACAGATCTCTGAGGTTCTGTTCATTTTTCCTGAGTCTTTTTTTCTGTTTCTCAGACTAGATCTATCTCCAAGTTTATTGATTCTAACTTTTGCCTCCTTGAACCAGTCGTTGAGCATTTCTAGTGAATTTTTCATTTCAGTTACACTTTTCTAATCCAGAATTTCTGTGCATTCCTTTTTATAACTTTTAATCTCTTCATCGATATTTTATACTTGGTGACACATCATTCTTAATACACTTTCCTTTAATTTTTTAGACACGGTTTCCTTTAGAGTACTTTGCTGGGATCCCAGTCGTTCTTCAAAGTTATAATGCTTGTGTTCACATCTTTATTACTCACAAGAAAAGAATCAGGGGCAGGGTTTTCACCTCAATAGAACTTCCTGTTCCCCAACGTAGCAGCAGTGCTTCTCCCTGACCCAGAGGCTGCTGGGCATTTAATCCTAATATGTTTTACTCACAATGAGTTCTTTCTCTATCTCAGGAAGAGCTCCCCAAACCAGAGGTAATATATCCATTATTCAGCATCAGTTTCCATTTCCCTTTGAAAACTGAGTTTTCTCTGTCTCATTACCAAGGCAACCTCTCTCAGGTGGGTAGTAGACTTATAAGTGTGGGTTTAGAAGCTGGAATTTAGATAGAAGGAAGTTTTGTCTTAAGGGAAGTCAGGAAAGAAAGACCTCCAATACCTAGAGCCATAGGAAAGAGATGGATATTGGTATATGAGGTGGGGGGAGGGTGGGGACCATCTATGCCAACAGAGGCTTTTGTTTTCCTGAGACAGGAGCTGAGGAAAAAGTTATGAGAGGAGAAGGTAATTTTTAGAGGCATTTATGAGTGACAAAAAGAGAAAAGAAAAGGCTTAGTGCCCAAAACGTGTTCAGTATGTGCACACATTAACGTGGGGTGGGGTGAGGGTATGGCTATGTGTGTACTAACTGGAGGCTGGTTAATGATCTCACTCCAGAGAAGCTAAGCCCAACTGCACTTCTCTGAGAACACTAATTTCTCCAAGTCCTAGCCCTGGTTTCAATGCCCCACCCCTGGTCTGTTTGGCTAATTAAGTGTAATTCTAGGAGGTTCTGGATAAAGATCACCAACCATAACTTGTAAGAGAGGACATACGGTCCAGAAGACACTAATCATTTAACCAGCAATAACAGAAGTGCAGGAGGAAAAAAAATCCTCATTTTCAAATGAATTGATCACATTAAAAAAGTATGCTGTGAACCGGTAGAGAATGAACACAGCTTTTCCAGGATTCCAGCAGGAGGAAGACCTTCTGGGGAAGCTGGTATGAATTCATGTGCATAAAACACCAATAAGCAGGTGGCTGGGTTGGAACTGAAGGGAGAAAAATAGAAACCAAAAGCACCAAGCAAGGAGTGCTTTCCCTCTACTTAAAATTGTATATAGAGAGAGGAGTTTATAGGAAGGTGAAAATGACCTGTTTGTTTGTTTGTTTGTTTTTTCATTTTAATACATAAATAGTATTTACTTTGAAACTGCTTAATGATTTTACAGGAAAGTTATTTTTTAATTTTCCCAGTCCAGCTGTTTGGGGAGATGGATTTTAGGGATTAGATCCTGAGAGGAATGATTTTTTAGACACTTAGCATACCTCTGTGGAAAGCGGTCTTTTCACCTGATCTCATTGTGGGTAAACTAGTTTGATATGCATGACATACATAAAAAACTGGGAAAGGTTAGTAACACTACCCAAAGAAGAGCTAATTAAATTTTCTTGCAAGTCAGCAGGTAAGTTTTGAGGCCCTGTGTATGAATCATGTGACAGCTACAGGACAGCAGGCAGATAGGTTGAAGTAAAATTTTATGCATAGACCTAGGATTCTGAATAGGGTTGGCACACAGGAAGTTTAAAATCAAGACAATGTTTTACGGATTTTCGGAGCAAGTGGTTACCGAGTAACAGATTTGGCTGTAAACGCTTCATTTCAGTTCCAGAGTTCAGTTAGAAAATGAAATACTGCAAATGTTAGTGAAGATTTTATCATCAAATTTCATGGGCTTTCCATGCCATCCTATTATCCAGCTCCTCATGCTACCCCTCAGGGTACAAGGATCAGGTAAATTTCTACTTTTTCTCTCGAATGCATTTGGGTGGAAATCAATGGCAAATAAATACCCGGCTGTAGTCTTTTTACTTTCATAAGGTTAGGTGAAGAGGACATTATGTTTGGGTCTGCATGTTAATCATGTAGCTATCCAAGTTGTTGACAACTAGCAAACAGTTTAAGTTGAGCATATTGAAACATGCTGTGACTTAGTAAACAGAGAATGAAAGAAATATAATAAGCACTGCTTCTGAAGGGAGCCCAAGTAGCTCAAACAGGGGAGCCAGAAACCTGCTGGAAGCAAATGAACTCTTTGCAAGTTAGTTAGTTTTGCAGTATTCCTCGCAGCCCATTTGCCTTTTAAGTTTGACTTGTTTTGAGGCTCTTCTTGGTCATTAAAAAGTTTTCATTTTTGTGTTGTCATATCTGTTGGGGTTTTTTGTGGGTTTGCTTATCATTACAAACTGAGGTACACCTGAAACACATCAAAGATTTAATAAGTATTCAAGTCCTGCTTTTTTCTAGTCATTTAAAAATAATTTGATTAAAGATATTTAACTCAAATCCATCTAAAATCAGTTTGGTTCACATTAAAGGCAATAACTAATGTTCTGTAGGAACAGCAGAGAAAAAAAATCATGATAACTTCTAGTTAAGGGTTTTTTCATGGGGCAAGTATCATTTGAATTTAGCTAGATGGTTCAATCAAAAGTTGTATGTGGGGTGACCTATGCTGAGGAAAAAAAAGAGTGTGACAGGTACAGGAAACCATTATGTTCAGGTTTTTTCTCCTTAACTTACTTCTGCATCTAAAATGCAAAATGGAGGAGACTGTCACCAAGTAACTCAGAATCTAGTAAGGGACACACGCATGTGAACAAGTAATAATGAAGGAGTGTGGTAAGCCCAGTTATAGAAATTGTTATGGAAATAGTAATCGTTAGCTTGTAACTCTTTTGTGTTGCTCATTTGACTTCCCTAAGTACTTTTCCCTTTTTCCTTGAGGGCAGGGACTATATCACCCATGATAACTAAAATGTCTATGGTTATTTACAACCAGCATTACATCTATATGTTCTCCTTTCATATTCACAACATTCTGTGAGTCAGGTACCACTAAGCCCATTTTTCAGATGAAAATCCTGAGGCTTAGGAAGGTAAAGGATTCCTACAAAACCACACTCTTGAAAGTAGCCCAGGTAGGACATCATCACAGTCTTTTGTTGACAAATGAAATACTATGTATGCAACAAACATGTGATATGTATTTAAATATTCTACAATACTGTGCACATAGTTCCAGACCAAGAAATTTTTGAAAATTATTTGAAAAAAGTTTTGCTTATAATTTGAACATGAAAATCAAGAGAAGTGGATGAAAAACAGAGAGCATAACATGAGGTAAGTAAAGTACATGAAGATTTTTTTTTTAACATCTTTATTGGAGTAAAATTGCTTTACAATGGTGTGTTAGTTTCTGCTTTATAACAAAGTGAAACAGCTATACATATACATATCCCCATATCTCCTCCCTCTTGTGTCTCCTTACCACCTTCCGTATCCCACCCCTCTAGGTGGTCACAAGCACCAAGCTGATCTCCCTGTGCTATGGGGCTGCTTCCCACTAGCTATCGATTTTACATTTGGTAGTGTATATAAGTCCATGACAATCTCTCACTTCTTCCCAGCTTACCCTTCCACCCCTCCGTGTCCTCAAGTCCATTCTCTACGTCTGTGTCTTTATTCCTGTCCTGCCCCTAGGTTCTTCAGAACCCTTTTTTTTTTTTTTTTAGATTTCATATATATGTGTTAGCGTACAGTATTTGTTTTTCTCTTTCTGACTTATTTCACTCTGTATGACAGTCTCTAGGTCCATCCACCTCACTACGAATAACTCAATTTCGTTTCTTTTTATGGCTGAGTAATATTCCATTGTATATATGGGCCACATCTACTTTATCCATTCATCTGTCTATGCATACTTAGGTTGTTTCCATGTCCTGGCTATTGTAAATAGAGCTGGAATGAACACTGTGGTACATGACTCTTTTTGAATTATGGTTTTCCCAGGGTATATGCCCAGTAGTTTGCTGGGTTGTATGGTAGTTCTTTTTTAGTTTTTTAAGGAACCTCCATGCTGTTCTCCATAGTGGCTGTATCAATTTACATTCCCACCAACAGTGCAAGAAGGTTCCCTTTTCTCCACACCCTCTCCAGCATTTACTGTTTGTAGATTTTTTGATGATGGCCCTTCTGACTGGTGTGTGGTGATACCTCATTGTAGCTTTGATTTGCATTTCTCTAATGATTAGTGATGTTGAGCATACTTTCATGTGTTTGTTGGCAATCTGTATAACTTCTTTGGAGAAATGTCTGTTTAGGTCTTCTGCCCAATTTTGGATTGGGTTGTTTGTTTTTCTTGACATTGAGCTGCATGAGCTGCTTATAAATTTTGGAGATTAATTCTTTGTCAGTGGCTTCATTTGCAAATATTTTCTCCCATTCTGAGGGTTGTCTTTTCATCTTGTTTCTTGCTTCCTTTGCTATGCAAAAGCTTTTAAGTTTCAATAGGTCTCATTTGTTTATTTTTGTTTTTATTTCCATTTCTCTAGGAGGTGGGTCAAAAAGGATCTTGCTGTGATTTATGTCATGGAGTGTTCTGCCTATGTTTTCCTCTAAGAGTTTTATAGTGTCTGGCCTTACATTTAGCTCTTTAATCCATTTTGAGTTTATTTTTGTGTATGGTGTTAGGGAGTGTTCTCATTTCATTCTTTTACATGTAGCTGTCCAGTTTTCCCAGCACCACTTATTGAAGAGGCTGTCTTTTCTCCATTGTATATTCTTGCCTCCTTTATCGAAGATAAGGTGACCGTATGTGTGTGCGTTTATATTTGGGCATTCTATCCTGTTCCATTGATCTATATTTCTGTTTTTGTGCCAGTACCATACTGTCTTGATTATTGTAGCTTTGTAGTATAGTCTGAAGTCCAGGAGCCTGATTCCTCCAGCTCCAGTTTTCTTTCTCAAGATTGCTTTGGCTATTTGGGGTCTTTTGTATTTCCATACAAATTGTGAAATTTTTGGTACTAGTTCTGTGAAAAATGCCATTGGTAGTTTGATAAGGATTGCATTGAATCTGTAGATTGCTTTGGGTAGTATAGTCATTTTCACAATGTTGATTCTTCCAATCCAAGAACATGGTATATCTCTCCATCTGTTGGTATCATCTTTAATTTCTTTCATCAGTGTCTTATAGTTTTCTGCATACAGATCTTTTGTCTCCTTAGGTAGGTTTATTCCTAGGTATTGATTCTTTTTGTTGCCATGGTAAATGGGAGTGTTTCCTTAATTTCTGTTTCAGATTTTTCATCACTAGTGTATAGGAATACAAGAGATTTCTGTGCATTAATTTTGTATCCTGCTACTTTACCAAATTCATTGATTAGCTCTAGTAGTTTTCTGGTAGCATCTTTAGGATTCTCTATGTATAGTATCATGTCATCTGCAAACAGTGACAGTTTTACTTCTTTTCTATTTGGATTCCTTTTATATCTTTTTCGTCTCTGACTGCTGTGGCTAAAACTGCCAAAACTATGTTGCATAATAGTGGTGAGAGTGGGCAACCTTGTCTTGTTCCTGATCTTAGTGGAAATGGTTTCAGTTTTTCACCATTGAGAATGATGTTGGCTGTGGGTTTGTCATATATGGCCTTTATTATGTTGAGGTAAGTTCCCTGTATGCCTACTTTCTGTAGGGTTTTTATCATAAATTAGTGTTGAATTTTGTCAGAAGATTTTTCTGCATCTATTGAGATGATCATATGGTTTATATCCTTCAATTTGTTAATATGGTGTATCACGTTGATTGATTTGCATATATTGAAAAATCATTGCATTCCTGGGATAAACCCCACTTGATCATGGTGTATGATCCTTTTAATGTGTTGTTGGATTCTGTTTGCTAGTATTTTGTTAAGGATTTTTGTATCCTTTTTCATCAGTGATATTAGCCTGTAGTTTTCTTTTTTTGTGACATCTTTGTCTGGTTTTGTTATCAGGGTGATGGTGGCCTCGCAGAATGAGTTTGGGAGTGTTCTTCCCTCTGCTTTATTTTGGAAGAGTTTGAGAAGGATAAGTGTTAGCTCTTCTCTAAATGTTTTATAGAATTCGCCTGTGAAGCCATCTGGTCCTGGGCTTTTGTTTGTTGGAAGATTTTTAATCACAGTTTCAATTTCAGTGCTGTGATTTGTCTGTTTAAATTTTCTATTTCTTCCTGGTTCTGTCTTGGAAGGTTGTGCTTTTCTAAGAATTTGTCCATTTCTTCCAGGTTGTCCATTTTATTGGCATATAATTGCTTGAAGTAACATGACATCTCTCATGATCCTTTGTATTTCTGAAGTGGCAGTTGGTACTTCTCCTTTTTCATTTCTAATTCTATTGCTTTGAGTCTTCTCCCTATTTTTCTTGATGAGTCTGGTTAACGGTTTATCCATTTTGTTTATCTTCTCAAAGAACCAGGTTTTAGTTTTATTGATCTTTGCTATTGTTTCCTTCATTTCTTTCTCATTTATTTCTGATCTGATCTTTATGATTTCTCTCCTTCTGCTAACTTTGGGGGTTTTGTTTTTCTTTCTCTAATTGCTTTAGGTGTAAGGTCAGGTTGTTTATTTGAGATGTTTCTTGTTTCTTGAGGTAAGACTGTATTGCTATAAACTTCCCTCTTAGAACTGCTTTTGCTGCATCCCATAGGTTTTGGGTCATCGTGTTTTCATTGTCATTTGTTTCTAGGTATTTTTTGATTTCCTCTTTGATGTCTTCAGTGATCTCTTGGTTATTTAGTCGTGTAATGTTTAGCCTCTGTGTGTTTTTATTTTTTTACATTTTTTTTTCCTGTAATTGATATCTAGTCTCATAGTATTGTGGTCGGAAAAGATACTTGATACGATTTCAATTTTCTTAAATTTACCAAAGCTTGATTAGTGACCCAAGATATGATCTATCCTGGAGAATGTTACATGAGCACTTGAGAAGAAAGTGTAATCTGCTGTTTTTGGATGGAATGTCCTATAAATATCAATTAAGTCCATCTTGTGTAATGTATAATTTAAAGCTTGTGTTTCCTTATTTATTTTCATTTTCGATGATCTATCCATTGGTGAATGTGGGGTGTTAAAGTCCCCTACTATGATGTGTTACTGTCGATTTCCCCTTTTACGGCTGTTAGCATTTTCCTTATGTATTGAGGTGCTCCTGTGTTGGGTGCATAAATATTTACAATTGTTTTATCTTCTTCTTGGATTGACCCCTTGATCATTATGCAGTGTCCTTCTTTGTCTCTTGAAATAGTCTTTAAATAAAGTCTATTTTGTGTGATATGAGAATTGCTACTCCAGCTTTCTTTTGATTTCCATTTGCATGGAATATCTTTTTCCATCCCCTCATTTTCAGTCTGTATGTGTCCCTAGGTTTGAAGTAGGTCTCTTGTAGACAGCATATATATGGGTCTTGCTTTTTTGTATCCATTCAGCCAGTCTGTGTCTTTTGGTTGTAGCATTTAATCCATTTACATTTAAGGTAGTTATCGATATGTATGATCCTATTACACTTTTCTTAATTGTTTTGGGTTTGTTATTGTAGGTCTTTTCTTTCTCTTTTCTTTCCTGCCTAGAGAAGTTCCTTCAGCATTTGTTGTAAAGCTGGTTTGGTAGTGCTGAATTCTCTTAGCTTTTGCTTGTCTGTAATGGTTTTAATTTCTCTATCGAATCTGAATGAGATCCTTGCTGGGTAGATTAATCTTGGTTGTAGGTTTTTCCCTTTCATCACTTTAAATATGTCCTGACACTCCCTTCTGGCTTGCAGCGTTTCTGCTGAAAGATCAGCTCTAAACCTTATGGGGCTTCCATTGTATGTTAATTGTTGCTTTTCCCTTGCTGCCTTTAATATTTTTTCTTTGTATTTAATTTTTGATAGTTTGATTAGTATGTGTCTTGGCGTGTTTCTCCTTGGATTTATCCTGTATGGGACTCTCTGCACTTTCTGGACTTGACTGACTATTTCCCATATTGGGGAAGTTTTCACCTATAATCTCTTCAAATATTTTCTCAGTCCCTTTCTTTTTCTCTTCTTCTTCTGGGACCCCTATAATTCGAATGTTGGTGTTTTTAATGTTGTCCCAGAGGTCTCTGAGATTGTCCTCAATTCTTTTCATTCTTTTTTCTTTATTCTGCTCTGCAGTAGTTATTTCCACTATCTTATCTTCCAGGTCTGTTATCCGTTCTTCCACCTCGGTTATTCTGCTATTGATTCATTCTAGAGAATTTTTAATTTCATTTATTGTGTTGTTCATCATTGTTTGTTTGCTTTTTAATTCTTCTATTTCCAAGATTTTGGATCATCTTTACTATCATTACTCTGAATTCTTTTTCAGGTAGACTGCTTATTTCCTCTTTATTTGTTTGGTCTGGTGGGTTTTTACCTTGCTCCTTTATCTGCTGTGTATTTCTCTATCTTCTCATTTTGCTTAACTTACTGTGTTTGGTGTCTCCTTTTTGCAGGCTGCAGGTTCATAGTTCCCATTGTGTTTGGTGTCTGTCCCCAGTGGGTAAGGTTGGTCCAATGTGTTGTGTAGTCTTCCTGGTGGAGGGGACTGGTGCCTGTGTTCTGGTGGATGAGGCTGGATCTTGTCTTTTTGTGGTTGTGTGTTTTGGGGTGTCTGTGAACTTATTTTGTTTTTAAGCAGCCTCTCTGCTAATGGGTGGTGTTGTGTTCCTGTCTTGCTAGTTGTTTGGCATAGGGTGTCCAGCACTGTAGCTTGCTGATCGTTGAGTGGTGATGGGTCTTAGCATTGAGACGAGATCTCTGAGAGAGCTTGTGCCATTTGCTATTACGTGGGGCCAGGAGATCTCTGCTCGACAAATATCCTGAACTCAGCTCTCCCACCTCAGAGGCTCAGGCCTGACACCTGGCCAGAGCATCAAGATGCTGTCAGCCACATGACTCATAAGAAAAGTGAGAAATAAAAAGAAAAGAAAGAAAGAAAGAAAGAAAGAAAGAAAGAAAGAAAGAAAGAAAGAAAGAAAGAAAAGTTATCAAAATAAAAAAATTATTACAAATAAAAAATGTAAAAGTAATTTAAAAAAGAAAGAGAGAAAGAAAGAAGAGAGCAACAGAATGAAAAAACAAATCCACCAATGATAACAAGAGCTAAAAAGTATACAAGAAAAACAAAACAAAAGTAAATGGACTGTCAGAACCCTAGGACAAATGGCAAAAGCAAAACTATACAGACAAAATCACACAAAGAAGCATACACGTACACTCTCACAAAAAGAGAAAAAGGAAAAATATATATATATATATTTAAAAAAAGGAAGAGAGCAACCAAATCAGTAAACAAATCTACCAATTATAATAAGCTCTAAATACTAAACTAAGATAAACATAAACCAGAAACAAATTAGATGCAGAAAGCAAACCTACAAATCTACAGTTGATCCCAAAGTCCACCGCCTCAATTTTGGGATGACTCCTTGTTTATTCAGGTATTCCAGGGATGCAGGGTACATCAAGTTGATTGTCGAGATTTAATCTGCTGCTCCTGAGGCTACTGGGAGAAATTTCCCATTCTCTTCTTTGTTCACACATCTCCTGTGGTTCAGCTTTGGATTTCGCCCTGCCTCTGCGTGTAGGTCACCTGAGGGTGTCTTTTGGGAAGTCTGAGGTCTTCTGCCAGCGTTCAGTATGTGTCCTGTAGGAGTTGATCCACATGTACGTGTAGTTTTGATGTATTTGTGGGGAGGAAGGTGATCTCCACGTCTTATTCCTCCACCATCTTGAAGGAGCCTCTCGAAGATTTTTTTTTAACCTTAGCATTTCAGTAAAACAGACATACATGGGGGCTTCCCTGGTGGCACAGTGGTTGAGAATCTGCCTGCCAATGCAGGGGACACGGGTTCGAGCCCCGGTCTGGGAGGATCCCACATGCTGCGGAGCAACTAGGCCCATGAGCCACAATTACTGAGCCTGCGCGTCTGGAGCCTGTGCTCCGCAACAAGAGAGGCCGCGATAGTGAGAGGCCCGCGCACCGCGATGAAGAGTGGCCCCCGCTTGCCGCAACTGGAGAAAGTCCTCGCACAGAAACGAAGACCCAACACAGCCATAAATAAATAAATAAATTTAAAAAAAAGAAAAATCATGAAGGTCCAAACCCTTTCTTAAAAAAAAAAAAAAAAAAAGACATACATGAAGTGTATAAACATAAGTATATAGTTTGATTAATTTTCATAGTGACAACACCAATATATCCAGCACAAATCAAGAACAGAACATTAACAGCATCCCAAGGTCTTATTTATGCCCCCTTTCTTTTACTGTCCTCTCCTAAGAGTACCACCATCTTAACTTCTTAAAACATAGATTCATTTTATCTGTCATTAACTCCCTCTCACCAAACTTGGTATTGTCTAACTTTCATGTTAGTTATTCTGGTGCATGTGTAATTCAGGTTTTAATTTGCATTTCCTTGGTGACTAAAGAAGTTGAGCATCTTTAATATTTATTGGCCATTTATACATTCTCTCTTGTGATGAGCATACTCAAATATTTTGCTCAACCTTTTTTTTTTGGCTGCACCGTGCAGCATGCAGGACCTTAGTTCCCTGACCAGGGATTGAATACGTGCTCCCTGCAGTAAGAGCATGGAGTCTTAACCACTGGACTGCCATGGAAGTCCCTCAATTTTCTATTGAGTTGCTTGACTTTGTCTTATTGATTTGTAGAATTATAAACACATTAGAATACAAGCCCTTTGTTTTATATATAGCAAAATCTTCCCTCACTGTGTGGGTTGCCTTTTTACTTCTGAAAATGTATCTTTTGCTGGACTAAAGTTATTAAACTTTAAAAAGGTCAGTTTTCACTTCAGATTCTTTATCATTTAATATTCCTAAGAGAGGAATAAGGCATCAAATAATGGTTGATGTGTGTCCTATCTAAAAAATTGTTGGCTACTCCAGCCAAATAGACGTTCTATAATACTTTATTTTTAAAGCTGTGTTTTATCTTTCACATATATTTAATGCATTTGAAATAGATTTTTGTCTGTGGTCTTAGATGGGGGTCCATATATAATTTTTCCAAATAGTTATCCAATTTACACTTCATCATTTATTGGAAAGATCATCTTTTTCCCAATCCTATGTACTGTCTGTTCCATTTGTCATAAATATCAGATAACTTGATATGTGTGAGTCAGTTTCTGATTCTCTATTTCATCATTTTCATCCATTTGCTTTTCCTTGAATCAATATCACATTGTATTACTTTAGTTTTATGTCTGGATAGCAAGTCTTCAGTTTATGGCTTTGGCTTTTTTAGAAACAGCTTGCCAATTTCAGGAATTAAAATTTTTAAAAAACTGCTTTAAGTTTTATCAAATTTGTATTAAATCTAAGAAGTAGTTTGGAAAGAATTGACATCTTTATGCTTTTTCCTATTTATAATCTAATCTATCTTTCCACTTTAATTTTTCAAATGTTTTGTAGATTTTAGTGGCGAAGTCTTATATATCTTTCAACTGATTTATTCCTATGAATTTTTTTCTTTTTATTTGGGGAGGGTATTGTAAATCATACTTTCGAGTTTTTCTTTTCCATTTAATTATTGGAGATATACATGTATACACATATGTGTGTGTGTGTGTGTATATATATATATATATATATATATATAAAACTTTAATTGATTTCTTTAAAATATTTTATTTTTTAGAACAATTTTAGGCTTACAGAAAAGTTGAGGAGATAGTACAGAGTATGTCCCTTACCCAGTTTTCCCTGTTATTAACATCTTGCATTCTTATGATACATTTGTAATAATTAGTAAATCAAATTGATACATTGTTCATAAATAAAGTCCACAGTTCATTCAGATTTCCCTAGTTTTTATCTAAAGTCTTTCTGCTTAAGGATCCCATCCAGGATACCACATTACTTTTCTTTGTTGTGTTTCCTTAGGCTTCTCTTGACTGTGACAGTTTCTCAGAATTTCCTTGTTTCTGATGATGTTGACTGTCTTGCAGGGTACTGGTCAAGTATTTTGTAGAATTACCCTCTATCGAAATTTGTCTGATGTTTTTCTCATGATTAGACTGGGGTTGTGAATTTTGGGGAGGAAGGCCACAGAAGTAAAATGTCATTTTAATTATATCATGTTAAGTATATCTACTATCAACTTATGTTTACATAAGGTACATTTGCAATAAAGTTAGATTTTCAGGTTACAATCTTCACTCCTTGGGATCCTCAATTTTCTAAATTATTTTTTTAATTGTATACATTAAGGTTCATTTGCTGTAAAGCTCAATACATCTTGACAACTGCATAATGTCACTTATTGACCACTATGGTATCACACAGAATAGTTTCATTACCCTAAAACTCTCCTGTGCCTCACCCATTCAACCCTACCCCCTACCTCTGAACCCCTGGCCACCACTGATATTTTTTACTGTGTCTGCAGTTTTACCTTTTCCAGAATGGCATATAATTGGAATCATACAGTATGTAGCCTTTTTAGACTGGTTACTTTCACTTAGCAATATGCATTTAAGGTTTCTCCACATCTTTTTGTGACCTGGTAGCTCATTTCTTTTTATGGCTGAAAAACATTCTGTTGTATAAATGTCATTTGTGTACTCATTTACCTATTGAAGTCATCTTTGTTGCTTTCAGTTTTTTGTGATTATGGATAAGGAGGCTATAAACATTTTCATGCAGATTTTTGTGTGGATGTAAGTTTTATAATAAGTTGGGTAAATACCTAGGAACACAGTTGCTTGATCATATGGTAAGCATATGTTTAGTTTTGTAAGAAACTGTCAAAATACCATGCAGAGAAGCTATACCATTTTGCATTCCCATCAGCAGTGAATGAGAGTTCCTGTTTTTGGCCACATTCTCACCAGCACTTAGTATTTTAATTTTTTTTAACCACTCCAATAAGTCTGTAGTAGAATCTCATTATTGTTTCAATTTTCAATTTCCATATTACAAGAGATTTTGTGCATTTTTTCATGTGCCTATTTGCCACTTATATATCTTCTTTGGTGAGGTTTCTGTTCAGACTTTTGCCTAATTTTTAATTAAGTTTGTTTTCTTATTGTTTTTTGTATATTTTGGATACAAATCTGCTATAGTCTAAATATTCATGTCTCCCTCTGCAAATTCATATATTGAAATCCTAACCCCCAAAGGTTATGGTATTAGTAGGTGGGGCCTTTGGGAGGTGTTTATGTCATGAGGGTAGAGCCCTGATGAATGGGATTAGTGCCCGTATGAAAGATCCACAGAGAATTTAGTCCCTGTCACCATGTGAGGATACAATGAGAAGTCAACAAACCATAAGAGGGCTCTTACCCAATCATGCTGGCACCCTAATCTTGGACTTCCAACCTCCAGAACTGTGAGAGATAAATTTCTGTTGTTTATAAACCACTCAGTCTGTGGTATTTTGTTATAGCAGCCTGAAAGGACTAAGAAAAAGTCCTATATGACGTACGTATTTTACAAATACTTTCTTCCAATCTGTCTTATCTTTATATTCTCTTAACATTGTCTTTCATAGAACAAAAGTTCTTAATTTTAATGACGTCCAACTCATCAAATTTTTTTTTACATTCATGTATCATACTTTTGGTATTGTATCTAATAACTCATCACCACGCCCAAGGTTACCTAGATTTCCTCCTATGTTTTTTTCTAGAAGTTTTATAGTTTTCCATGTTTTAATTGATCTATAAATCCATTTTGAGTTAATTTTTGTGAAAGTTAGTTAGATGCCTATATTAATTTTTTTTTAGCATATGAATGTTGTGACAGTTTGAATAACGTCCCCCTTGCTCCCAAATTTATGTCTACCTGGAACCTCAGAATGTGATCTTATTTAGAAATAGGGTCTTTGCAGATGAAATTAAGGTAAGGATCTCAGGATGAAATCATCCTGGGTTAGGGTGGGCCCTAAATCCAATGACTGGTGTCCTTATAAGAAGAGGATAGGACACACAGAGACAGAGAAGAACAGCATATGAAGATAGAGGCAGATACTACAGCGAAGCATCTATAAATCAAGGAATGCCAAGGTTTATTGGAAACCACCAGAGGCTTGGAGAGAAACAGGCAACACTACTGACACCTTGATTTAGGACTTCTAACTTCTAGATCTGTGGAAAAATAAATTTCTATTGGTCTAAGCCACCAAGTGTGTAATAGTTTGTTATGGCATCCCTAGGAAAGTAATCAGACATCCAATTGTCACAGCAACATCATTTGTTTAAAAGACTGTTCTTTCTCCATTGAATTGCCTTTGTGACTTGGTCAAAAATCAGCTGACTATATTTGTGTGGGTCCATATCTGGACTTTCTATTCTGTTCCATTGATCTATTTTCTATTCTTTGGCCAATACCACACTGTACTGATTACTGCAATTTTATAGTATGTCTTGAAGTCGGGTAGTGTCATTTCCCCAACTTTTTTCTTCTCTTTCAGTAGTGCGTTATTCTGGGTCTTTTACCTCTCCATATAAACTTTAGAATCAGTTTGTCAATATCCATAAAATAACTTGCTGGAATCTTGATTGGAATTGCATTTAATTGACAGATCAAGTTGGGAAGAACTCATATCTTAACAATACTGTGTCTTCCTGTCCATGAATATGGAATATCTCTCATTTATTTTGTTCTTTGATTTCATTCATCAAAGTTTTGTAGTTTCACTCATATAGATCTTGTACATATTTCATTAGATTTATATCTAAGTATTTCATTCTGGGGCTGCTAATGTAAATGGTATTGTGTTTTTAATTTCAAATTCCACTTGTTCTTTGCTGATATACAGGAAAGTGATTGACTTTTGTGTATTAACCTTGCAATTCTACAACCTTCTTATAATCTCTTATTAGTTCCAAGAATTTCTTTAGTTGATTCTTTCTAATTTTCTACATACACAATCATACCACCTGAGAAAAAAGATAGTTTTATGTCTTTCTTTCAAATCCGTATATCTTTTATTTCTTTTTCTTGCTTTATTGCAATAGGGAGAATTTTCAATATGATGTTGAAAAAGAGTGGCAAGAGGGGACATCTTTGTATTGTACCTGATCTTAGGGAGAAAGCTTCAAGTTTGTCACTATTAAAATATGATACTAGCTGTAAGCTTTTTGTAGATATTCTTTGTCAGGTGGAGAAAGTTTCCCTCTATTCCTAGTTTCCTGAGAGTTTTATCATGAATTGGTGTTGGATTTTATTAAATGTTTTTTCTGTATCTATTGATATGATTCCATGTGACTTTTCTTTTATAGTCTGTTGGTGTGATGGATTACATTAATTGATTTTCAAATGTTGAACCAGCTTTGCATACCTGGGATAAATCCCACTTGTTTGTGGGGCATAATTCCTCTCACACACTTTTGGATTCAATTTGCTATTTTCTGTAGGATTTTTCCATCTATGTTCATAAGAGATATTGGTCTATAGTTTTCTGTTCTTGCAGTGTCTTTAGCATTTTCTTTTTATTCTTTTTAGAGTTTCCATATCTCTGCTTACATTATCCACATGTTCTTGCATGTTTCAACTTTTCCACCAGAGTTCTTAATATATTAATCATAGTTATTTTCAACTTCCTGTCTGGTAATTTCAAATTCTAAACTGTCAACTGAAAGAGAAACACACAACATAAAAGCTGTGAGTTAAATTTTCTTGGAAGACATTATTGAGGGACTATAGCCCAGGAGACAGCCTCTCAGATTGCTCTGAGAAACTGCTCTAAAGAGGTAAGGGAAGAGATAGGAATATATATATATATATATATATATATATATATATATATATATAAACTTTTTTGCTGGGGAAAACATGCAGTCAGGCATAAAAATATCACTGCTAATCACAAGGACAGACATCTCAGGTTAATGATTTCAGTACTTTTCTATGAATGGGAAGATGCAAGAATCTGGGGTCATTGAAATTTTTCCTTAGATATTTACCTTAACTATCTAGGGGCTGGTATATCCAAAGCAAAGAATGCTTCCTGTTTTCTCCATCCTGAATTCCCCTCAGGTTCACTGTCAGTGGGTGACTGCAGTGGCTAATGGCTTGATCCTTGTAGAACTGGGATGGCAGGCAACAATTTTTACTTTATAGTCCTATGTTTGAATCTGGTTTAGATGCTTGCTTTGTCTCTTCAGACTGCTTTTTTTTTTAGTATGCTTTGTAATTTTTTGTTCAAATCCAGATGTGATACATCAAATAATAGGAACTAAGGTAAATGGAGAGTTAGTGTGGGTTTTACGGTAATCTGGCTAGAAGTTGGGATTGTATTTACTGTTTACTGTAGGTCTAGGTTTCAAGGGCTTCAAAGTCTTGTAGTTTCCTTGTTTTTTCCCCCTGTTGTTTTTTAATTTCCCTAAGAACTCCTTATTTATTGGAGTCTGAGCCTTGTAGCCATTTCAGCTCTAATCCACTCTCATATTTTAGCCTTGTTGATGTGGAGGTAAAGAGAGAGGGAGGGGAAGTTTTAAAATATCTTATGGCTAAACCTCACTCTTTTAGTAGGCCTGTGTCCCTTGGCGGTGATCTTCACAAGTTTTTTAACCTATTTGTCTCCTCCTTCCTCCCACTTAGATCAGTCAGGAAAGCTAAAGGAAACTGAAATTAGGTCATTGTCCTTCCACCCATGTGAGCTAAGGCCCTGGTAAGGTCTTTTACCCTGGACAGTAGGTCTTTTTATGGAAAATGCACTGGGCTTATTTCAAAATGGCAACTTTCCCCTCCCCTTGCCAAAGATATGAGGTGATTTTTTTGGCTCTTCACCATGAGAACCTGGTGGAATTCCTGCTGGTGAAACCTATGGAACGTGGGGTCCTCCCTAAGCCTGGGGCCCTGAGGAGTTTATCACCCTCGATTTAGGTCACACTCAGCCTCCAGAAAGTCATCAAAATTATGATTACTCATAATAAAATTACTCATTTTATGTTGGTTAATTTATGTTGCAACTTTTGGACTTGATAAATATTTATTAATTAGGTATTATACAACAAAAACATTTCTAGGAACTATCAGTGGTGAAGAAGATAGGAGAGTTCATTTTCTAATGGGGGAAGAGAGAGAATAAAAAGATAATTATAAAACAGAGAGATAAGTGCTATGATAGGGGTAAGTCTAGGTTAGTATGAAGTACATTTCTCTTAATTCATACTGGGTTTTATTTTCAGATAATCGACATAGGATAAAGCACAAAAATAATGAGCCAGCTATATTGGGAGAAAACGTGACGATTTTCTGCAATTTAACAACTCCAGCAGACGTTGTTCAAATTACCTGGCAGAAGATCCAAGATTATTTGCCACAAAATATTGGCACGTATAGCAGTAAATATGGAGAAAAGACTCTTCCACCATACATAGATCGGCTACACTGTGAGGCCATCGAACCCAATTCCTCATTCATAACTATCCGAGAGGTGACATTTGAAGTCGAAGCCTGCTACAAATATTTATTTAATGTGTTCCCACACGGAAGCCACGGAGGACAAATATGCCTTAACATTATAAGTATATAAATTTTTATGTGGAGTCAAAATCATGGGGATGTGGTCTTTGAAGGTTAAGATCCAGAGAAAGAATTTTAGAGAAGGAAAGACTATAATAGAGGTCATTCAGCCGAAGTCTTTTATTATATAGAAGAAAAAAAAAAAACAGAAGTCAATGATGGTCACATAATTTCCCTTTTTTTACACAGTGCAAGACCAGGCATAGCATTAAGGTCTTCTGCCCTCTCATCTAACTTTTTTGTACTACACTGCACTGGCTTCAATCCATTGGATAAATCTCATGAGTGGCATCAGGGTTTTCATTGGGAAAAGAGAGGAAAAGAAAAAGAGACAGTAGAGAAGAAGAAAGAAGAAAGACGATGCTAAGAGAATAAGAATTTCCCAGTCTTCAAATTAACAAAACGTTGAAGGGGTAGTGATAGTGTCATAGAGTTCCCTCATTATGTTTCTATAAATTTAAAGTATTATGAGTTTATTTAATGTAATTTTAAGTTTGAACGGAAGTGGAGATACAAATTGTTCCTCTCAAATTGGAGGATAGTGAGTATAGGAGATGGAATTAGGAGGTTTTGTAATATGTGAGGAGAGGTGTTTGAGACGGACATGTTTTCAACATTTTGGTTTCATATAAAAGTTTTGGAAAGTCCATCTTTAACACCATAGGAATCTAGGGGGACATATTTTTAAATTTAATTTTGTTTCTCTCTCTCTCTCTCTTTTTATTTTTATTTTTATTTTGCCTCAGCTGTATCTGAATTAAGAACTGAACTCCAGTCCAATCTTGACTCTGAAGATTTTCTTAGATTTACTTACTCGGCTGTGGGAAAACCTGCTCCTCAAATATGTCTTTTCGCATTACAAGTCTTAATTAATCCACCAGAGGAATCCCTTGCTCTGAACCCCAATGGCACAGTTACTATCACTGAAATGTATAACGTCTCCTTGGAGACTGTGACGTCCCTAAGACTCCAACACCTGATTGTGCACATGGATCATCCTCTAAGGAATGAAGAGAAGATCATTCTTCTGTCAGTCAAACAAGAATGTAAGTAAAAGTAATAATCAAAACAAGGGGGACTATTTATCATTAAAATTCACTACCAGAAGTGTTTGCATAGTCATCAATTTTTTAAAATCTAAATCAGGGTCATACACACACACAGTTAAAAGAATCAAATAATGAAGCTATGATCTACTCCAGCCCTGCTTCCAGGGGTAACTGTTCTTACATGGCAAATTTTGAATTGATCTCCCTTACATGTTTTCCACTGAATTTCTGCCACAGTCTATGAAGATTAGGCTCCTTCAACTTTTGTTCCTCCCAATATAGTCCCTTTCCTCACAGTACAGTTCTTTTACTACTTACCTCTGCAACCTTCAACAGCATGATTAAACCTGTGTTTTGCTTCATTTACCATGGAAAGTCTTTCTTAGCTACCCACTTCTCTTTTTGCCCACCTTCCATTCAAGCTTTGTCAACTGTATCTTCTGTTTCAGAACCATAATTAAGCAGTCTAATTTTCCTAAAGAATGTAAATAATAATTTAAATATATTTGTATATTTAAATAATATAATTTTCTATATAATTTAAATAATTGTTTTCATATTCCACCTGAAAATCTTTTAAAACTAGAACTTTTAATCTCTATATATTCGGTATATATACTGAGGTATTTCGGTTTTAATCTACCACTTTATTATTTGTTTATTATCTGACCAGTTTTATGTCTCTTTCTCTCTCTTCCTCAATTCTTTTAGATTATTTGTTTTTATTTCATTTCCCTCCTCTATAGTTTGTTAATTATGCATTCCTATACCCTCTTTAAGAGGTTGACTTGGAGATTATAACATATATCCTTGAAACCTTCTCTTACTATCCAATTTTATACTGGCTATTATCTTTTCATCTTTTTTATTTATTTATTTATTTATTGGCTGCATTGGGTCTTTGTCGCTGTGCGTGGGCTTTCTCTAGTTGCAGCAAGCAGGGGCTACTCTTTGTTGCGGTGCCCAGGCTTCTTGTTGCGGTGGCTTCTCTTGTTGCAGAGCACGGGCTCTAAGTATGCGGACTTCAGTGGTTGTAGCATGCGGGCTCAGTAGTTGTGGCTTGCAGGCTCTAGAGCGCAGGCTCAGTAGTTGTGGTGCCCAGGCTTAGTTGCTCCACAGCATGTGAGATCTTCTGGACCAGGGCTCGAACCCGTATCCTCTGCATTGGCAGGCAGATTCTTAACCACTGCACCACCAGGGAAGTCCCATCTTTTCATCTTTTGTAACTGCATTTCCATAGCCTCCTTGTCGACAGGGCTCTTGTCACCGTGTTCAGTAATTAATGTGCTTTGACCCAGTTTTCAGAAATTCAAGAAAGCACAGTTTCTTGCCCTCATTACATAGCCTTAAATACTTTTTATAGAACTAGAGAAGAGCTCTTGGCTTACATGCCAACTGGAGTTTCCATCTCTTCCTGCAGAAGATATCTACTGTAGGTGCTTATTATTCAGATAGTAATACTTCAAATCCTAGACTTTATAATGAGAGTGAAATATTTTCTTTCACCAAAATACACATTGAGAAGGCAAGTCATTACTTACAGATCATTTTAGAAACAAGACTATAGTACCTCTGCATATCTTTTGCCGAAAGTACAATCTAATGACTTTTCCAGAATCTTATTTGATGGGACAGCTTGCAGTAGAACTTAGGGTATCTTAATTCCCAGTCTTATATTTTGACAGCTTTCATAAAATTGCTATGTTCAGAGTTGGTGAGAACATTAAGTAAGTCACGTTAGTCAGCCCACTTATCCTATTTTATTAAGATATCTTTAACATAATCTATACTTTTGGTTTTTATAAACTCAGGAAAACGATGAGAAGATTAAAGTATCTCCATAATTTGTCACATTCATCCAAGAAACAAAAAGCATCACTAGCCTTCAGTGATGTTGAATCATAAATTTTGAATGAGTGAAGGAGACATCACATCTTTTGGAAATATAACAGTTTTTGTACATAGCCAGCTACAGGAGTATGGGAATGAGTAGTCTAGTAAGCAGTCCAGATGGGCTAAACATAACCTCATTTAGGAAATCTCATCAATCTCTGAATTAACCTCTGGGCTAATCTAAATAAAGCACAAAATAAAGGCTAGCACCAAATGAGATGGTTGTAAAACATAATACACTCAGACCACCAAAAACTACCCTCTTCTGTCATTTTCAGTCTCTCCAGGCTACACAACCTGGTTCAAGTAGAGTTCAAAACTCAGTGCTATAGGGAAACTAGCAATTTCTCTGCTGACTCTGGTGGTCATTCTACCAGGCCACAGGATCTATCCTATGGTCTTAGAATGCTTTCACATGTGATTGATAGCTTGCTTGTTATACAACTTTAGTTTAATCATCCTTCTGCCCTCAGAACTTCTAGAGTATTTCTCCATTACCCTGACCATCTATTATTATTGATAAGAAGCCAAATGTCAATCAGATAATTGTAATAGTAAATATTACTTCTCATTGGTAACATAGTATCTTCTCTTTATTATTAGAGTTTTGAAACTTCCTAGTGCTATTTTTAGTTGTCTTCTTTTTAATCCTTTAATGTGATGGGCATTTGGTGAGTTCATTCAATCTAGAGACGCAAATCCTTCAACTCTGACTATCTTCTCATTTCTTTGAGACTTTTCCCTTTGTTCATCTAACATTCTCTTTTGATAAACTTTGATTAAGTGGTCACTAAAATATTTAGATTGGATTTTATTTTATTTTTTCTTTAATATTCACATTTCTTTTTCTTTTTTTCAGACTATCTGAGTTTCTAAAATTTGTCTTCAAACTCTTTCATTAAATGTTTCCTTCTTTTGATAATCAGGTTTATAATTTTGAATTACTTTTGCAATTTAAAATTAATTTTACAAATTAAAATTGCTTTAATTCATACACTTATCTTCTTATTTTAAGGAAATAATATCTTCTCAAATCTATCTAGGAATAATAATTTAGAGGTGCTATAATTATCTTTAATTATCTTCACCAGTCCCTGGCTCATCTCCACTACCATCATTTTAATTTTATATTTCTTTTACTCAGTATTTTTCACTTTGATTACAGGCTTCTTCAAAGTCTAGTGAGCCTTCACTGAGAGTTTAAAGAATCCTTATTTGGTTTATTGCATCTTGTGAAGAGACAAACTTTTTTGTAGAGAGTAGGTAGCCATTAGCCAGGAGAGTCTAAAAGGCAGAAGGCAGAGGCCTTTACTGTGGTGCTCTGACCCCCTCTACCCTGGTTATTTCATATGTTTAACAAATTACTTGAACTACCACCTCATGTTTTTTGCCTGAGTGGTTGGCAAAAGCACTTGGCTGTCCAAAGTTGTGCTTTGGGTTACGGAAGTGGATGCTTATTTATTTATTTATTGAATTTTATTTTATTTATTCGTTTTTTTAATACAGCAGGTTCTTATTAGTTACCTATTTTATATGTATTAATGTATATTTGTCAATCCCAATCTCCCAATTCATCCCACCACCACTACCTGCCCCCCTCCCTGCTTCCCACCCCCTTGGTGTCCATATGTTTGTTCTCTACATCTGTGTCTCTATTTCTGCCTTGCAAACCAGTTCATCTGTACCATTTTTCTAGATTCCACATATATATATTAATGTAAGATATTTGTTTTTCTCTTTCTGACCTACTTCACTCTGTATGACAGTCTCTAGGTCCATGGAAGTGGATGCTTTTGACTCTTTTATTCTGTGATTCAGAATATTCCTTCCTTTGTTGTCTGAATCCTGAGCCTCTCCAGGTTCTGCAGGGCTCTCTCTGCAGGAATAGTCTGCTTTGTACATAAATGAACCTGCAGCTTCTTTCATCCTGCACCTTCATAGGCCATTCTTCTAACCATTTTACGCCTTTCATAAGTTTGTTTAAACTTCTTGCTAATGAAGGTCTCTCTTCTGTCTACTTGTTATTTTTCATTTAATCATTTTATTTTTGTTACTGTTACTTTAATGGAGTTTCAGGAAAGAATAGAAGTAAGTATTTCTGTTACATGTATCTCTTAAAACTGAAGTTAATCAGCTTTTTTCCCCTGGTAAGTTTCCCCAGATCATGAGATTGAATTATGGCAATTGAATAGTATATGTGTGTCCCCTCAATCTATTGGGTAGATTATTATGGTTAATTTCACTTATCACTGAGATACAAATGTCTGTAAAGAAGTAACATCAATTCAGAAGAGGATTCTTGCTTGCTTAGCTTAATAACAAGTATTTGGGATATAAACCCCTGATTTTGCTGAAATCTTATATAGAGCTCCCTCCTGCCTTTTATTGTTGCCACTGACTTCAGAGCTGTGTTCACATTTTTGTGCCAAATTCTTCCCATTCAACTTCCTCCACACATTTTGAATGAGCTATGTAGTATCTCATTGAAAAAGAACATAGTTAAAAATAGAAACTGAGGCAAAGTGATATCTGAACAGTCAAAAATAAATGGCACAAAAAAAAAATAAAAAATAAAAAATAAAAAAAATAAAAATAAATAAATAAATAAATGGCAGAAAGTTTTTCAACTAAATATGGACTTTCTAATATTATTTCAGGGAAGAAGTAATTGCTAACAAGAACTTATCTTTTTCTTCAACGATAATGGAAAATTAAAGCAGCAAATTAAAAAGGAATGAGAGGAAAAAAAAAAAAAAGGAATGAGAGGATACAATGAGCAGAGAAATGACATCAATCTGATAATCAGAAAGAGGACAAAAACAACCAATCACAAGAAGACCTAAGAATTCAAAATACACAGTAGTTCATGCCACTTAATATAAGTGCAAATTTCCTTAAGGTCCATCCACGAGGTATAGGTTCATTTTTATGTTACACCTAAGAACTATCATTGATAATCATAATGATGGCCATTTTTTGAACTGAAGTTGCAATGTAAAATATAAATTATATTCAGAAGACTATGTAGAAAGAAGTGACATTTATAGTACAATTTAAGTACACTGTGGTCAAAATACCTGCTGTAAAAAGTGTTGATGTTAAAAAAAATTTTTTTGAATTTTATTTTATTTATTTATTTCTACAGCAGGTTCTTATTAGTCATCCATTTTATACACATCAGTGTATACATGTCAATCCCAATCTCCAAATTCATCACACCACCACACCCACCCCCAGCTGCTTTCCCCTCTTGGTGTCTGTATGTTTCTTCTCTACATCTGTGTCTCTATTTCTGACCTGCAAGCCGGTTCATCTGTACCATTTTTCTAGGTTCCACATATATGCGTTAATATACGATATTTGTTTTTCTCTTTCTGACTTACTTCACTCTGTATGACAGTCTCTAGATCCATCCACGTCTCAACAAGTGACCCAATTTTGTTCCTTTTTACGGCTGAGTAATATTCCATTGTATATATGTACCACATCTTCTTTATCCATTCATCTGTCGATGGACATTCAGGTTGCTTCCATGTTCTGGCTATTGTAAATAGTGCTGCAATGACTAACTTCCAAAGAAGTTATACAGATTGCCAAGAAGCACATGAAAAGCTGCTCAACATCACTAATTATTAGAGAAATGCAAATCAAAACTACAATGAGGTATCACCTCACACCAGTTAGAATGGGCATCATCAGAAAATCTACAAACAACAAATGCTGGAGAGGGTGTGGAGAAAAGGGAACCCTCTTGCATTGTTGGTGGGAATGTAAATTGATACAGCCACTATGGAGAACAGTATGGAGGTTCCTTAAAAAACTAAAAATTGAATTACCATATGACCCAGCAATCCCACTACTGGGCATATACCCAGAGAAAACCATAATTCAAAAAGACACATGCACCCCAATGTTCATTGCAGTAGTATTTACAATAGCCAGGTCATGGAAGCAACCTACATGCCCATCGACAGACGAATGGATAAAGAAGATGTGGTACATATATACAATGGAATCTTACTCAGCTATAAAAAGGAACGAAATTGGGTCATTTGTAGAGACGTGGATGGATCTAGAGACTGTCATACAGAGTGAAGTAAGTCAGAAAGAGAAAAACAAATATCATATATTAATGCATATATGTGGAACCTAGAAAAATGGTACAGATGATCTGGTTTGCAGGGCAGAAACTGAGACACAGATGTAGAGGACAAACATGTGGACACCAAGGTGGGAAAGTGGTGGGGCGGTGGGGGTGGTGGTGTGATGATTTGGGAGATTGGGTTTGACATGTATACACTGATGTGTATAAAATTGATGACTAATAAGGACCTGCTGTGTAAAAAAATAAATTAAATAAAATTCAAAAAAAAAAAGAAAGAAAAACTATTTTGATCTGTCAAGAGAGTTTTAATCTCCCATTTTTTTTTTTTTTTTTTTTTGGCTTGGTTTTTCATTTATTTATTTATTTTTGGCTGTGTTGGGTCTTCAGTTGGTGCGAGGGCTTTCTCTAGTTGCGGCAAGCGGGGGCCGCTCTTCATCGCGGTGCGCGGGCCTCTCACTATCACGGCCCCTCCAGTTGCGGGGCACAGGCTCCAGACGCGCAGGCTCAGTAGTTGTGGCTCACGGGCCCAGCTGCTCCATGGCATGTGGGATCTTCCCAGACCAGGGCTCGAACCCGTGTCCCCTGCATTGGCAGGCAGATTCTCAACCACTGCGCCGCCAGGGAAGCCCCCCAATTTTTTATTGATAGCATGCTCTTACAATATACCGCCATTAGGGGGAGTGTTTGGGTTGTATTCATCTTATGTATCTTACCTTATCTTATGTCTTTATATTTCTAGGTCTGAGAATGTGCTTGAAACCACACCCCAGCTGAGACAGCCTGGCATGGACACCCTAATGAACCACACACCTTAGTGAACACAGGTAATTGGCAGATGTGTGATTTTTGCTGTCATTGTGTATACTTCAAATTTAAGACTTACCTTTCCATATTAAATCATCCATTTGGTAGCAGCAATTATTATTTTAAAAATAAGTGGAAAAAATTTGTTTATATATCCAACTTCATGAATTAGTAATTTCAAATGAGGTTATATTAATATTAGTGTCTTTGAATGTTTCTATTCATTCCCTGATTCACTGTCTATTCACCCTTCCTACTGTCACCAATCGAATGGCTACTCTGATTTGGGGTGTGTTTTTTTCTGATTATTAATAATTATGAGCCTGTTTTATATATATTTGTTATGCACTCCCCTTCTGTGAAGTTCTTGTCTACATCTTCATGTGACTTCGGGTAGGTGGACTATATTTGTAGAAATTGTAGAATATCATAGATTCTGTAAATACTAGATATTGATTACTTCTCCCTATTTGGCATCACTCCATTAAATTTCTCAGTTATATCATTAAAAGAACAGAGGTCTTTAATGCTTTAATGTTGTTAAATCCATCACTTTTTTACCTACTTTTGAGTTTGGGGTCTTATTTAAGAAGTCCTCATCCACCTAAATTCACAAAAATATAATCATATTTATTAGCTTTATATTTTTCTATTTTATATTTAGGTCTCTAAACCTTTATACATAATGTAGACTTGATAATATAGTGTTAATTTTCATCATATAATGATCCAGATTTCCTAACATCAGCTACTATACGATCTATCCTTTCCTTACTGATGAGCTCTGTTTCCAGCTCTCTCAGGTGGAAATTGTGTTCCATTGTTTAATTTTTTTTTCATGGATGCATAGTTTTTATTACTATGGTCTTGTGTTAGGTGTTAAAATGTGGTAGGGAGAGGTTCCCCTTTTTTCTTTTCTAACTTGATATTTCAATTCAAGGATACACAAACACACATGTATCATGAAATAAGTTTATTAAGTTCTTAAAAAAATACAGCTGGAATTTTGCTTAGTCCTACACTGAATTTATAGATTAATTTAATTTTGGAAGTTTGGTATCTTTACAGTGTAATTTTCTCCACCTATAAATATGTTATCCATTTATTCAAATCTTTCTGAATGTCTTTTAGGAAAGTTTAAAATTTTTCTCTCTGTAGGTTTTGTGGAACTTTTGCTAAGTTAATTCTTTGGTACTTTTTATTTGTGTGCTATAATGAATGGTATCTTATTTTTTAAATGAAATCTTCTAGCTTGTTATTAGTGGTTTAGGAACTGTTATGGATTTTGTGACTTAACCTGTAGCTGGAAACCTTGCTAAACTCTTTATTAATTCAAAGTTTTTCTGTTGATCTAATGATTTTCCACATAGATAACCATCTCCCTTGCACATAATGACATTTTTGCTTTAAAACATTTCTGAATTTAAAAACTATGTCTAAAATTTCTCTAAGTATGATATTTGCTGCCGTGTTTGGTCTTTAAGCATATTATCAAGTTTAGGAGATGTTTCATTATTTCCAGTTTCTGTGGTTTTAACATATATAGGTTGTTGAACTTAAGAAGTAATGTTTTTGTACCTGTTGAGACAGTGACATGAACTTTCCAAAGTGGTTCACTAACATGATAAGTTACATTGACAGATTTGCAAATACTAAACCATTCTGGGAATTTTTGCTGCTTTATAAGTAAAACAGGACTATACTTTGAGTTTTTTTGAATCATCTTTCCTTGCTTTGAAATAAAAGTTTCAAATTAAGGTTTTGAAATTAACACTCAAAGATAGAGCTTAGTCTTACAGTATTTCTCTTTTTAGAAACATGTATAAGATAGAGATTTCTGTTCCTTAATAGCCATCCGGATCTATGGATTTTTTGGCAGGGGAATTCTTTGATTTCAGTTATTTCCTTTCAAAATTATTGGATTATTCCATTTTAAATTTCCTATAATTTGTATAATATTATTTCTCTTTATGGCATTTTATTTTATTGTGGTAAGAACATTTAATATGACATTACCTTCTTAATAAAAATCTTAAGCCTACAATATAATACTGTTGATTATTGGTACAATGTTGTAGAGCAGATCTCTAGAACTAATTCATGTTGCTTAACTTACACCCACTGACTAGTAACTCTCTACTTCTCTCTCTCCCCAGCCCCTGGCAACCACCATTTCACTCTCTGATTCTATGAATTTGACTATTTTAGATACCTCACATAAGTGGAACGGTGCAGGATCTGTCTTTTGTGACTGGTTTATTTCCCTTAGCATAATGCCCATGAGGTTCATCTATGTTGTCACATATTTCAGAATTTCTTTTTAAGGCTGAATAGTATTCTACCACATACACCATATTGTCATTATCCATTCATCTGCAGATGAATATTTAGGTTGTTTCTACCACATTTTCATTATGCATTCATCTGCAGATGAATATGTAGGTCGTTTCTACACCTTGGCTAATGTGCATAGTGCTGCAATGAATACAGGAGTGCTAATATCTCTTTGAGATCCTGGTTTCCATTCTTTTGGATAAATAGCCAGAAGTGAGACTAGAACATATGTGGTTCTATTTAAAATTTTTAAAGAAACCTCTGTACTGTTTTCCATAGCAGCTGCACCATTTTGCATTCCCACCAATAGCAAGCAAGCGTTGTCACTTCACCACATCCTCACCAACACTTGTTGTCTTTTGTTTTTTAATAATAGCCATCCTGACAGATGTCAGGTGATATCTCACTGTGGATTGATTCATATTTCCCTGATGATTAGTGACATTGACTATTTTTGCATATACCTCTTGGGTGTTTGTATCTTCTTTGGAGAAATATCTGTTCAAATTCTCAAGCCTATTTGTTCATTGCGTTATTAGGGTTTTTTATTGCTGTTGTTGTGTGTATTTTTTTTTTTTTTTTTGCTATGAGTTATAGGAGCTCTTTATATGTATGTGTTTTGGAGATTAACCTCATCAGATATATGGTCTACAAATTTTTTTCCCAGGGTCATGTTATCTTTTATTACTAGCACTGATTAATTTAAAAACACATCTGGAAACATGCTCTAAATAAAATGAAAACTACTTTTAGAAACTCATTAGGCCAGATGATGTGACTATAATTGGAAGAAATTAGGTGCAGAGGCTCAAGACAGTTTCCTGTGCAAGCACTTTGAGGTTGAAGCAAGACCTCCAAGATTCACATGGAGGACAAACCCTGACAGTGACCAAATGTCGTTGCCTATCCTGGAGCTACTTGCTTGTGTATCTGAGTAATTGTTTCCTGTTCCATATCTGGAACATACATGAGTAAGTTATCGTTTTAAATGTCATTAATGACACTGAGAAACCAACATTTGCATGCTTGTGATGGTTTTATGACTCTTAACGACTCCTGAAAATATTTCTCATATTCTTTAGGTTGCCCTTTCATGCTGTCATTGTTTCCTTTGTTGGGCAGAAGCTTTTTAGCTTGATGTAGTTCCATCTGTCTATTTTTGCTTTTGTGGCCTGTGTTTTTGGTGTCACATCCATGAGATCATTGCCAAGACGAATTTCATGAAGTTTTTCCTCTATGTTTTCTTCTAGGAGTTTAACAGTTTCAAATCTTACATTTAAGTCTTTAATTCATTTTGATTTGATTTTTCTGTATGGTGTAAAATAAGGGTCTAATTTCAGTCTTTTGCATGTGGATATCTAGTTTTCACAACATCATTTGTTCAAGAAACAATCCTTTCCCCATCATGTGTTCTTGGACCCTCCCTTGTCAAGCACCCTTGTCAAAGATTAGTCAACTGTATACATTTGGATTTATTTCTGAGTTCTCTCTTCTATTGCATTGATCCATATGTCTGTCATTACCCCAGTTCCATACTGTTTTTTTTTTAATTTTATTTATTTATTTTTAGCTGTGTTGGGTCTTCATTTCTGTGCGAGGGCTTTCTCTAGTTGCGGCGAGTGGGGGCCACTCTTCATCGCGGTGCATGGGCCTCTCACTATCGCAGCCTTTCTTGTTGCAGAGCATAGGCTCCAGACACGCAGGCTCAGTAGTTGTGGCTCACGGGCCCAGTTGCTCTGCGGCATGTGGGATCTTCCCAGACCAGGGCTCAAACCCGTGTCCCCTGCATTGGCAGGCAGATTCTCAACCACTGTGCCACCAGGGAAGCCCCCATACTGTTTTGATTAATGTAACTTTGTACTATATTCTGAAATCAGGAAGTGTTATACCTCCAGCTTCATTCTTCTTTCTCAAGATTGATTTAGCTATTGATGGTTTTTTGTGTTCGATATGAATCATAGATTTGTTTTTTTCTATTTATGTAAAAAAATTCTATGGGAATTTTGATAGGCATTGCATAAAAAAACCTAATTCTACTCCTTAGGGAGCTATAAAAAGAAGAAAAAACTGAGCGCAAAGTTAGCAGAAGGAAGGAAGTTACAAAGATTAAATGAAATAGAAAATTAAAAATAATAGAAAAAAATCGACAAAACTAAAAGTTGGTTTTTGAAAAGATAAAAAAAATGACAAACCATTAGCTAGACTAAGAAGAAAAGAAAGAAGACTCAAATAAATAAAATGAGAAATGAAACAAGAGACATTATGATTGATGCACAGAAATAAAAAGGATCATAAGAGACTACTGTGATATATATTAAAAAACTAGATAACCTAGAAGAAATCGATAAATTCTTAGAAACATACAACTTATCAAAACTAAATTATGAAGAAATAGAAAGTCTGAACAGACTGATAACTAGTATGCAGGTTGAATCAGTAACCAAAAACCTTCCAATAAAGAAAAGTCCAGGACTAGATGGCTTCATTACTGAATTCTACCAAACATTTAAACAGGATTTAATGCCAATGCTTCTCAAACTCTTTCAAGAAATTGAAAGGGAGGGAACAGTTCCAAACCCATCTTATTAGGCTAGATTTACCTTGATACCAAAGTCAGACAAAGACAACACAAGAACAGAAAAACTACTGGACAATAGCTGTAACAAATATGTATGCAAAAGTCCTCAACAAAATGCCAGGAAACTGAATTCAATGGCACATTAAAAGGCTTATATAGGCTCGGACTTGGCCAAGATGGTGGAGGAAGAAGACCCTGAGCTCACCTCCTCCCATGGGCACACCAAAATTACAACCATTTTAAGAGCAAATATCAATGAGGACAACCCAAAGACTAGCAGAAAAGATCTTCTACAACTAAAGATATAAAGATGGAACCACAACAAGATGGATGGGGGAATGGAGACTCAGTATATTCAAGACCCACACTGCCAGGTAGGAGACCTGCAAACGGGAGGATAATCACAATTGCAGAGCTTCAGGAGTGAGGGGTCCAAGTTCCATATTGAACAACCCAGGCTGGAGGTCCTGCAGCAGGAAGATTAGCACCTAGAAAATCTGGATTTGAAGGCCAGTGGGGTGTGCTTTCAGGAGAGCCAGAGGGCTGTAGGAAGTAGAGACTTCACTGTTAAAGGGTGCACACAAAAATCTCACACAACAGAGATCCAGGGCAGAAGCAGTAATTTAAAAAGTCCTGAGTCAGACCCACTTGCTGATCTTGGAGAGCTTCATGAAGAGGCAGGAGACAACTTGGTCTCACCCTGAGGATATAGATGTTGGTGGAATCTGGCCCCAGCTGCACCAGGACATGGCCCTGCCCACCAGCAGGCCAGCACCAGTCCTGGGACTTGGCCTCACCCAACAGTGGGCAGGCACCAGCCCTGGGACTCCTAGGCCACCACAGTCAACCATACCAGAACCCAGTCCTGCCCACAAGTAGGCAAGGAGCAGCCCGCCAACTCTGGGGTGCAGCAGTGGAGAGACACCATTCGCAGCACCCCATGGGCTCCAGTCTGGTGCACCAGTGGGCCAGCACCAGCCTCAGGACCCCCTGAGCCCAACAGCCAGCTGCAACAAGATTGAGACCCAACAATCAGTGAGCTGGCACCAGCCCTGGGACTTAGCTCCACCCACCAGTGGCCAGCAACTTCTGTACTAGGCAGGGCCTGACAACCAACCATGCTAAGGACTAGCCATGCTCATCAGAGACCCACAGTAGTCAGTCCCACAACAACAGAAGGGCCTATGCAGTCCACACAGGGGAACCCCTAGAGCATATACCTCTGCTGAACAGAGAGGACTGTGCTTCAGGGCTCCATAGGACATCTTCCTCATAAGGCCTCTTCTCCAAGATCTGAAAATGTAACCACCTACCTAATATTAGGTTTACCTAATACATAGAAATAAAAGCAGAGTATCAGGCAAAATGAAATAACTCAGGAATATTTTCAAAATAAAGGAAGAGGTTACAACCTTAGAAGAAGAGGTGGAAAGTGGAGATAAGCAATCTACCTAATAAAGAGTACAAGGTAATAGTCATAAAGATGATCAGTGAACTTGGAAGGAGAATGGATGGACACAGTGAGAAGTTTGACAAAGAGTTAGAAAATATAAAGAAGAAGCAAACAAAGCTGAAGAATACAATAAATGAAATTTAAAAAAATACACTAGAAGGAATCAACAGTAGATTAGATGATACAAAGAATGGGTCAGAGAACTCAAAGACAGAGTGTGGAAATCACTCAAGCTGAACAGAAAAAAAGAAAAAAGAATTTTAAAAAATGAGGACCGTTTAAGAGACTTCTGGGACAACATCAAGTGCACTAACATTGTCATTATAAGGGGCCCTGAAGGAGAAGAGAGAAAAAGAGACAGAGAACATATATGAAGATATATTAGCTGAAAACTTCCCTAAGTTGAGAAAGGAAACAGACATCCAGGTCCAAGAAGAACAGAGAGTCCCAAATAGGATCAACCCAAAGTGGAACACACCAAGACACATTGTAATTAAAATGGCAAAAATTAAAGATAAAGAGAGAATTTTAAAAGCAGCAAGGGAAAAGTAACAAGTTATATGCAAGGGAACTCCCATAAGCATGTCAGCTGACTTTACAGCAGAAACTCTGCACGCCAGAAGGGAGTGGCACGATATATTTAAAGTGATGAAAGGAAAAAAACCTACAAACAAGAATACTCTATTCAGCAAGACCTTCATTCAGATTTAATGGAGAGATCAAAAGCTTTATAGACAAGCAAAAGCTAAAAGACTTCACCACCAAACCAGCTTCATAAGAAATGTAAAAGGAATTTCTCTAAGCAGAAAAGAAAAGAACAAAAACTAGAGGTATGAAAATTATGAAAGGAAAAATCTCATTGGTAAAGGCAAGTATACAGTAAAGGTAGTAGGTCAACTAATAAACTTAGTAGAAAGGTTAAAAGACAAAGGTACTAAAATCAACTATATTCACAATAAGTAGTAAAGGGATACACAAAATAAAAAGATGAATAACATAATGTCAAAACAGTAAACTTAGTGGGAGGAGTAAAAATGTAAGGCTGTTAAAAAGAGTTTGAACTTAAGAGATCAGCAACTTAAAATAATCATGTATATTTAAATAATCTATATATATAGATTGTTATATATAAACCTCATGGTAACCTAAAATTATGATCTATACACACACAAAATGACATTTGTACCTCAAACCAAAAATTATGATATATACACACACAAAATGGAGAAAGAAATCCAAAAATAAAACTAAAAATAGTCACCATATCACAAGAGAAGAGAGCAAAAGAAGAAAGGAACAAAAAAGGACTATAAAACAACCTGAAAACAATTAACAAAATGGCAATAAGTACATACCTATCAATAATTACTTTAAATGTAAATAGACTAAATGCTCAAATCAAAAGATATAAAGTGACAGAATGAATAAAAAAAAACAAGACCCATATATATGCTCTTTATAAGAGATTCACTTCAGATCCAAAGACACACTAGCCTGAAAGTAAGGGGACGGAAAAAAGTATTTTTCACAGAACTAGGACAAATAATTCTAAAATTTGTATGGAAACACAAAAGACCCCAAACAGCCAAATCCATCTTGAGAAAGTAGAACAAAGCTGGAGGTATCACACTCCCTTATTTCAAACAGTACTATGAAGCTACAGTCATGAATGCAATATGGTACTAGCACAGAAACAGGTACATAGATTAATGGAACAGAATCAGAGCCCAGAAATGAGCCCACACTTATATGGTCAGTTAACCTATGATACAGGAGGCAAGAATATACAATAGGGAAAAGACAGACTCTTCAATAATTATGTTGGGGAAAGCTGGACAGCTATGTTCAAAAGAATGAAACTGGACTACTTTCTCACACCATATACAAAAATAAACTCAAAATGGATTAAAGATGTAAATGTAAAACTTGAAACCATAAAACTGCTAGAAGAAAACATTGGCAGTAAGCTCTTTGTCATCAGTCTTAGCAATATTTTTTTGGCTCTGTCTCTTCAGGCAGGAGAAACAAACAAACAAACAAATGAACAAATGGAACTACATCAAACTAAAATTGGATATTGTAAATAATGCTACAATGAACACAGGGGGAACTAACAAAATGGAAAGGCCATCTACTGTTTAGGAGAAGATATTTTCAAACAATATATCTGATAAGGGGTTAATATCCAAAATATGCAAAGAACTCATATAAGTCACCATCAAAAAACAAATAAACCAATTAAAAAATGGGCATAGGACCAGAATAGACATTTTTTCCAAAGAAGACATACAGATGGCCAACAGGCACATGACATCAGGATCAACGTCACTAATCATCAGGGAAATGCAACTCAAGACCACAATAAAATATCACCTCACACTTGTTAGAATGACTGTTATCCAAAAGACAACAAATAACAAGTGTTGGCAAGGATGTAGGGAAAAGAGAACCCTTGTGGAAATGTAAATTGGTGCAGCCACTATGGAAAATAGTATGTAGGTTCCTCAAAAAATGGAAAATAGAACTACCATATGATCCATAAATTCTACTCCTGGGTATTTATCCAAAGAAAATGAAAACACTAATTTGAAAAGATATATGCACCCCTGTGTTCATTGCAGCATTATTTACAATAGCCAAGATATGGAAGCAACCTAAGGTCCCACTGATAGATGAATGGGTAAAGCAGATTTTGTATATATATACCATGGAATACTACTCAACCATAAAACAGAATGAAATCTTGCCATTTGTGACAACATAGATGAACTTAGATGGTATTATGCTAAATGAAATGTCAGACAGAGAAATATAAATACCATATGATTTCACTTATATGTGGAATCTAAAAAACAAAACAAAGGAACAAACATAACAAAATAGAAAAAGTCATAGATACAGAGAACAGATGGTTGCCAGAGGGGATAGAGTGGGTGGATGAGAGAAATAGATGAGGGAAATTAGGAGGTACAAATTTCCAGTTGCATAATAAATGAGCCACAGGTATGAAAGGTATAGTGTAGAGAATATAGTCAATAACTATGTAATATCTTTTTATGGTCTAGGAGGTAACTAGACTTATTGTGGTGACCATTTTGTAATGTATAGAAATATCGAATCACTGTGTTGTGCACTGGGAACAAACACAGCATTGTAGGTCTACTTTACTTCAAAAACAAGCAAACAAACAAACAAGTTCATAGTAAAAGAGATCAGATTTGTGGTTACCACAGGCAGTGAATGGGGGGAGGGGGAATTGGATGAAGCTGGTCAAGAGGTACAAATTTCCAGTTATAAGATAAATAAGTACTAGGGATGTCATGCACACCATGATAAATATAATTAACACTGCTCTATGTTATATATGGAAGTTGTTAGGAGAGTAAATCCTAAGAGTTCTCATCATGAGGAGAAAAATGTTTTCCTTTTTATTTTATCGTATCTATATGAGATGATGGCTCTTCACTAAATTTACTGTAGTAATTATTTCATGATGTGTGTAAGTCAAATCATTATTCTGTACACCATAAACTTATACATGCTGTATTCTATTACATCTCAAGAAAACAGGAAGAAATAATTAAATATATAAATAAACAAAACAAAAGTAAGTAAAATGCTCATACACCATCTACTATACAACACAGGGAACCATACTCAGTAACATGTAATAACCTATAATGAAAAAGAATCTGGAAAAGAATATATATATATGTATGTATAAATGAACCGCTTTGCTGTACACCTGAAACTAACACAACGTTGTAAATTAACTATACTTCAATTTTTTAAAAAAAATTTATTGGCGTATAGATGATTTACAATGTTGTGTTAGTGTCTGCTGTACAACAAAGTGAATCAGTTATACATATACATATATCCACTCTTTTTTAGATTATTTTCCCATATAGATCATTACAGAGTATTGAGTAGAGTTCCCTGTGCTATACAGTAGGTCCTAATTAGTTCAATTTTTTAAAAATGTTAAAAAAAGAATTGTAAAGTGAAAACTATAAAATATTAATGAAAGAAATTAGAGGAGACACAACAAATGGAATGACATTCCATGTTCATGAATTGGAAGATTTTATGTTGTTAAAATGTCAATTAAAATGGTAAAAATTCTTATGATCCATCTGTCACTTTCAGAATTTTTTAATTGATATGATTGTTTATAATACTGTCTTGTTATTTTTTCTATTTGTTATACCAGTATTATTTCTAACTTTCATTCTATATTGTTTCTTTTTATTTTCTATTTTTCTTAGTAAATTTTGCCATAGTTTTGTTCAATCAATCTCTAGGAAAAAAATCCTTTTATGTTTATTCAATTTTGTTCCTTTTTACTGATTTTTGCCTGTAGTTTTATTGTATCTGTCCTTCTTATTTTGTTGAGTTCACTGTCTGCTTCTTTTGCTCAACACTGGTAGCTGATATATATATTTCAGGTGATAAATTAGCTCTGAGTGCTCCTTTAAATTTGTCCAAGAATTTTAAACATATTTTTCCTTTCTTGCAAAGTGTTAAATTATATAAGCACATTTCTTCTTTTCCGAAGAATTTTTGAACAATGTTTATGCTCCATGATGGCAGGGATTTTTTCCCCCCTCTTTTGTTCACTCTTCTGCATCCCAAGTCTCTATCTTTTGTGTTTTTAGCTTATTTGTATATGTCATAAATGCTAATATAATAGAACATTTTTTCCGTTTTATTTTTGACTTTCACATTTCATACTGGTAACATTTTTCTCTTTTCTCCTATGCTGTCTTTCACTAGGTTAAATATTCTTTTGCTAGTCTGAATCATATTTTATGCTATTCTTCTGGTGTTCTGCCTTAACTTACTAAGAACTTATATTTTTATGTTTATTTCTTAAACATACACATCTTGGCATAATTCTCACCTACCTGTCATAATCTTATTATCTAACCTCTTACCCCCTTCCATGCACATTTGAATTATTGAATTATAAACATACAATTTTGGGGAGCTTGCTTTTTCTAGGCAGTTATAAGTTTTGATGAGTTTCTTTACCCTTTCTGCATATCTTTCTACGTAGCATCCCCCTGGATTAATGTTTCTTTTTTCTAGAATACTTCTTTTGAAAATATTTTCAAGGAGAGTCTTGATGTAATAAATTTTCTGAGATTTATACGCTTAACAAAATCTTTTTTTTTTTTTTTTTTTTTAATTTATTTATTTATGGCTGTGTTGGGTCTTCGTTTCTGTGCGAGGGCTTTCTCCAGTTGTGGCAAGCGGGGGCCGCTCTTCATCGCGATGCGCGGGCCTCTCACTGTCGCGGCCTCTCTTGTTGCGGAGCACAGGCTCCAGATGCGCAGGCTCAGTAATTGTGGCTCACGGGCCCAGCTGCTCCACGGCATATGGGATCTTCCCAGACCAGGGCTCGAACCCGTGTCCCCTGCATTAGCAGGCAGATTCTCAACCACTGTGCCACCAGGGAAGCCCCCAAATCTTTTTTTTATCCTGTCATTTTATAATATTTTGCTAATAAAATTTAGGACAGAGTCTCTCAGTAGATTTATTAAAATGTCAAAATATCATCTGCAAAATATCATCTATATACTTGGGGGGGGGAACAATAGAGAAAATTTTAAAGTAAAGTGATAGAAAAAGATAAAACTGGCAAAAACAAAAAATAATCTAACAGCATGGTGTACATGTGTTTAGGAAAAGCCATGTATAAGAATGTTTATAACACCACTATTAAAAATAACCCCAAAATGGAAACAAACAAATGTCTGGTAACAGCAGAATAGATAAATAAGTGTGGCATTTAAAGAATGGGATAGTATACAGCAGTGAGAATGAATGAACCACAACTACATGCAATAACATGGATGAATTTTTCAAATCTGTTGAGTGAAAGAACCCAGATACAAATGAGGACGTACTCTATGATGCCATTTATACGAAGTTTACGAACAGGCAAGTCTAGTCTATGATGTTGAAAGTAAGAGTGGTGGGAAGGTGGCAGTGACAGGAAGGGTAGGCAAAGAGAGTAGGACCAGTTTCTGGTGAGCTGGGAATAGTCAGTTTTTTATCTGCTTCTGGCTATGCAAGTATGCTTACTCTATGACGATTCATATTGGGTAGTTATGATGTATGCACTTTCCTCTATGAATAACACATTTAATCAAAAAATTCAAAGTAATTTTTAAATATACCTTTGTAACAATATTTATAAAAGATAAAGTAGAATTCAAAGTTATTTTTCCTCAATATTTTGAAAGTTAACTCATTGCCTTCTTGCATCCAGCACTACCTTGTGACATTTAAAGTCTCTTTGGGGACTTCCCTGGTTGCACAGTTGTTGAGAATCCGCCTGCCAATGCAGGGGACACGGGTTCGATCCCTGGTCTGGGAAGATCCCACATGCTGCGGAGCAACTAAGCCCGTGAGTCACAACTACTGAGCCTGTGCTCTAGAGCCCGTGAGCCACAACTACTGAGCCCATGCACGACAACTACTGAAGCCCGCCCGCCCTAGAGCCCGTGTGCTGCAACTACTGAGCCTGCATGCTGCAACTACTGAAGCCCGCACGCCTAGAGCCCGTGCTCCGCAAGAGAAGCCACTGCAATGAGAAGCCCGCATACCACAACGAAGAGTAGCCCCCGCTCACGGCAACTAGAGAAAGCCTGCGCGCAGCAATGAAGACACAATGCAGCTAAAAATAAAAAAAATAATAATTAATTAATTAAATAAAACACAGCTGTTTAAAAAAATAAAGTCACTTTGATTCTCTTTCTTGGTGTTTCTACTTGTCATTTTTGAAGCTTTAAGAATTTTCTTTCAATTTCCTTAATTTGATCTTAATTCCACTATGTCTATAAATTGTCTTTCTTTTATGTATCCTGTTTGGCACTCCATGAATATTTTAGTCCTTTCAATATGTTTGTGTTTTTCTGAAAATCAGTCATTATTTTAGTTACCGCCCTGGAATTTACAGTCCTATGGATCCTTAGGTAAAAGCTCTGTCCCAGCACCTTGTCATAGGGGTGGTGTTAGGAAAACAGAAAAGGCTTTAGGAATTGAACACTTCAGTGATCTGTTTGTCTTTCTTTGTTTGTTTAAGAGCCAAGAACTCCGCAACTTGTTAAAATGAGAAGAATCCTCATCATCAATACAAATGAAAGAAAACTCCTCACATAGAGAAAAAAACCCAGTCACATCATGAATGGAGAGATCATTACAGCATTGATGGCTTCAATATATAATTGGGTTCTGGATAAAAATATACATTTGTTTTGTAAAGTGTCTATTGGTTAAATTCAGCTTCAAAATATTTGGATTTTCCGAGGTGGTAATTGTGGAAACTGCGTAACATTTCTCAAAAATCATTTCGTACTTGCCAGCTCCACAGTGTAGATTGCCATTCCTCCAAGCGCCAACGCAGTGAAACAATTCATGTCTTCCCACCTCTCCCTGTTTCCTTTCTCTGTCTGCACAATGAAAATGGAAACGGTGTATATCTTTTCAAACATTTTCTGTTTCCCCAGTTGCCACCTCTGAAAACTGCGAATCGTTTTGAAGATAGGAAAAGAGGAGTACTATTTATTTTATTTTATCCCCTACAAGTAAACTGGAAAAACTGGCCTTCACGCCTCTGCTTGGGGGGCGGGGCGGGGGTGGGGAGGAGGGGTATTTGTGTCGGAGGAGGAGTGAGGCAGCTCTCCGCAGGCGCTGGCGGGGCGCATCCTTGCTCTACAGAACTGGAGGAGCTCTGTCTGGTCCGGTGTGAGATCCCTCCGGGCTTCCCAGCTGAAGCCAAACACCCCGCGCGGCCAGGAGCGAGGATGGAGTGGCTGGTGAGCCGGGCCAGGCGTGGGAAAGAGGGCGCAGGGTGGGCGACATCGCTCCGGTGGCCCTGGGGCGGTGGCGGGCTGAGAGCGCCAGGCTGCGGCTTTCCCCAGTCTGGTTCGGAGGTGGGATTTCTGCTAGCGCTTTCCTCTCAGCCCTTAACCTTGCTGAGAAGCCGATTTTGCCTTCCAAAGGGTGGTTTACAGGCCATTCCTGGCGTTCCGGTGCTCTGTCCCAGTGCGCTGGAAAAAGGATGCTGCCAGGCGCAGGCTCCGGAGACGCTTCTCCGAAGATCCTTGACATCCTCAGACAGGAACCGGGCTGGGAGGCGGGCGCTGGCGGCGGGGATAGAGGGTGCTGTATTGGCTCCGTTTTGGCCCTGAAACCTGGGGTGGGGTTGCAGAATTTCAGGCTCAGGCTCTCCAGGAGAGCGGGCTCCCTCTGTGATGCGCCAGCCTCTTTCTGCATCCTCTGGGCCTTTGCCTTGGGAAGCCATAAAGGATTGGATAAATCAGGGTTAAAACCCAGGGTATCCGCGAGAGACAGACATTTTGTTTATTCAGGACCTGTGTATATGACAAAATGAAGGAAGGAGAGGATTTTCATTTACATTGGTAATTGATAAAAATAATAAAAAATAAAATCTAAATACAAGTAATGCCTGAAGTAATTTTTTTTTGTTGTATATAGTTTACTGGCAGGATCACACAGCCAGTTATTTCACTCTTTTCCTTAACAAAGGAGAATGGTGGCCTTAGAGCTAGTGTTTACTGAGTGCCAGGTGCTCTTAATCTTCACCACTATCCTTCAAAGGAGGAGTTATTACCCAATTTTACAAATAAAGAAACAGGCAGAGAGGTTAAGTTTTCCAAGTCCATGTGACTGTATGTGGCAGGGTCAGGATTTGGACCTAGAAATTTTCAGGGAAGAGGTATGTATAGGGGCAATGTAGATGGGCAGCTGTCAGGTAAGACCCAGGCCTGTGAACCCTGGCCCTCTTGACAAAGGTTATAAATGGACTTCTCTATTTCCGTTATTGTGTGATCTGATTAATGAATTTTTTCAGCTACCTAACACGTACTGGCTTTTACCATACCTTAGGCACTGTATTAAATACTTTAAATGCTTAATTAATTCTCACAGTAACCCAAAGAGATAACAGCAACATTGATTTAGTGCTTATTTGTATCAGTCACTGTTCTAGGAGCTTTACATATACTATCTCATTTAGTCTTTTTAACAGAGAGTAGGTTGGTACTATTATTTTTTTCTGCATTTCAGAGAGGTAAAATGATTTGTCCTAGCTTACACATCTAGTATTGGTGCTAGCCTGAACTCAAGTCAGCCAGAGGAAATGTGTATATAATTAATAGCAAAGCTTTCTTTCTAATTCCCTTTGCCTCAATCACTGTGCTTCTGTTTCTTAAACACTGCTGGCCCCCAGTTCGTGCATCTTGTGTTTTGGTGTGTGTCTGCTTTCTCTCTTATCCTAAAAGACAGATTTTTACTCTGAAAGCCAAACTATTTGCATTCCTCATCACAGCCTCTGCTAGAGTCTGGATTTCCATGTGGCATGATGGTGTGGAATTAGAATGCCAAAGAAAACTTCTTAGTTTCAGAAGCCAAAGTTTTTTTTTTTTTTAACATCTTTATTGAAGTGTAATTTCTTTACAATGGTGTGTTAGTTTCTGCTTTATAACAAAGTGAATCAGTTATACATATACATACGTCCCCATATCTCTTCCCTCTTGCGTCTCCCTCCCTCCCACCCTCCCTATCCCACCCCTCTAGGTGGTCACAAAGCACCAAGCTAATCTCCCTGTGCTATGCGTCTGCTTCCCACTAGCTATCTATTTTACGTTTGGTAGTGTATGTATGTCCATGCCACTCTCTCACTTTGTCCCAGCTTACCCTTCCCCCTCCCCGTATCCTCAAGTCCATTCTCTATGTCTGTGTCTTTATTCCCGTCTTGCCCCTAGGTTCTTCACGACCATTTTTTTTTTAGATTCCATATATATGTGTTAGCATACGGTGTTTGTTTTTCTCTTTCTGACTTACTTCACTCTGTATGACAGACTCTAGGTCCATCCACCTCACTACAAATAACTCAATTTCGTTTCTTTTTATGGCTGAGTAATATTCCATTGTATATATGTGCCACATCTTCGTTATCCATTCATCTGTTGATGGACACTCAGAATCCAAAGTATTGAAATAGCAAGAGCCTAAGCATTTGAGTTTTAAAAGCCTGAATGCTGAAAGACCAAGGACAGGCCTTCATCCCAGAAAAAGTTGATGGGAAGAATACAAAGTGATGGAGGAAGCAGCTTCTTTAACCCTAGGCTGGGAGAGCAAAGAGGGACTGAATAGTGTCAGTTTGTGTCCTGAAAAGGATGCTCTGTGCCTGGCCCCCGGGAGTAGGGAGTCCAGGAGGGTGGTGAATAGAACTTACAGGTAGGTGTTGAAATCAAAGAACAGAAAACACCTGTGCCTTGCTTTCTTGCGGGGAACTGTGGGAAGAGGAAAGCCTGCCCATCATGGCAAGGGAACTGTAAAACAGAGATGGACAGACACATGGGAGTCTAGTCAGAGAGCCTTGTAGAATTCTCCTTTGTTCAGCACAGAAGAATCCAGGAGCACAGAATCTGGAGAATCGGGAAACATGAGACAACATCCTGTAAGCACAAGATTTAATTGCACAAACCGATGACCAGGATGACTTGAGGGGAACACAGTGCCAGCATGGATAGATGGTTGTAACCAAGGGTTAATGGTCCTGTCCCACGGTTTGCCATTCCCAGGACTGTGGATGCAGTGCCAGAGTTTGGGACAATTGTGAAGTGTTGGTGGGCTAAACTGACAGAGAGTATGTGATATTGACTGAAATTAAGTCTCTACCTCTAGTTGGAATGGCAGCATGAAATAAAAATTAAGTTCAGTTAAAGAAAAATACAGAGAAACCTATATTTCTTACACACCTCAATTATAGAAAAATATAGAATATAGGAAAAAATATAGGGAGAATTTACATTCCTTGCTTGTACCCCCTTACAGTGAACACACTAACGTAGACCAAAGCCAGCCATGGGGCTGCTGCAGAGTAAAGTTATTCTGTCTCCATTCTACTCTCTCATTTTATAACAAAATTATACCCAGAATAATATTCCCTTAAATACCACCATGATTTGTAAAAAGGCCAAGGATTTCTGCCAGACACATGAAAATAAAGCAATGACAAAAAAAATAAAGCCATTACTGGTTTTTAAAAGGTAAAATTTACATAAACTGTGCAGAATTTGCAGGAAAATCTACCTCAGCAGTCACATATTCTGCCAAGTGGTTACAACCTGAGTTACATTTTTAATATTAACAGATGTGGATTATTTGGGGGAGTGAATGTTCTTCAGCATTTGCAGTCTCTATGTTTTCTGGGTATACTTATGGCAGTTTGTTTTCCCAGCAGTCTTGACAGTGGTGGCTTTGGAAGCAAGGCCTCAAATTGCTTATTGATGGCCATAATGAAGGAACCACACTGCTGCTTTTCCCTTCCCATATCCTGAGCACCCTCTGTTATTTCTTCCATTTATAGTCTCTGGTTCTGCTTCCACAAAACCAAAGGTTTCCGGTGGTTAAAACTTTAGCTGCAACATTTCCTGAAACAGCGATTAGATTGAAGCTTCCTTAGCTTTGTCCACATCCAAACGCCCATTTCTGTACTTTGCTTTCTGTCTTCAGGTGTTGAGGAGGCTCTTCTGTCATCTGTCTACCTTCCAACTGATTTGGTTCTTGGCTGCCATGATGTTAAGCAGGGCACAAGGTAAAGATACTCAATTCCCCTGCGTGGAATCCAGGAAACACAGTTTTTGGAGTGGCGACATTTGGCCACTCTTGTTTGTGCTGTGTTAGTTCATCTGTCTCCATGAATTATTTAAACGTGTAATTTGTTTGGATGACTGGGAGTGGTTCTTTCTGCTTTCCACATTTTTTCCAATGTTTTCAAAGACTTTAATATTAAGAAACTTTTCATAGATAAAACCAGACATGAAAAAATTCTTCCTAAATTAAGATATCATTTTTCACCTATCAAATTGAATAATGTTTAAAATAAAATTCCCTATGTTTGTAAAGATATAGGAATGCCTAAGGAAGTGTGAATGAATATGGCCTTTTGGGAAGGTAGTCTGGTAATAAGCCTTAAATTTGGGTGTGTCCCTCTTACAGAAAAATACTAAAAATAATGAAATATGGAGGTTACATAGGTTCACATAGTCTATTATATAAAACATACACCTATGCTCTCCACTCATCTGCTGAATTTCCTACTTGTGCCAGTCCCTTCTCCTCGGTTCCATAGGAGACCACACCTCACTTTGCTGCTGGCCTTTTATCACCTTCCGCGTGATGTTGTACTACATCAGCCTTCACATCAGCCATCACAGGGGTAGGAAAGGGAAACTTCATACCATGTACAACACAGGATTTACCAACCCTAAATGGAGTTTCATATATGCAGCGAAGAATTGTAAGCTTTCCACTAAATTATTAGTCAAAGAGAAAAGTTACCCAAGAAGTTAAAACTCTAGTTTTGATCCCTTTTCTACTCTCTATTCTAAAAGCAGCAATTTCTTCAGATCTCTGCTCTGAAAAATCTCAACAAACCTTTTGGAAACCCCAGCCCTAACAACCGGTATTCCCCCCAGAACTTTTCGCGTCTACCAAGAGTACACCTCACTAAAATTGGAATTATGCAACACTTGCGGGTTCCAATTTGCATTTGTTGCTATGCCCATCTTTTCATTCTTGATGTTGTTGAGTGGATATTGTTTGTTTGTTTATGCTGCCTTCTTTTTTTCTAATTACTCTAGACAGTTTATCTGTGTTATTAGTCTTAAAAAAAAAACAGATTTTGGTGTTTTAAGTCAAAATTTTGTGTACCATTTTATTAATTTGTGCCTTTAACTTTATTAATTCACTCCTTTTATCATTTCTTGGGTGGGGTGGGAATTTTGGATATCTGTGTGTATTCATTTTCTTCAATCTTTCTTGTTTCCCAGTAAATTAAGAAGTTAGGATTAAATATTTCCCTCTGAGAACTGCTTTGTAAATTTCTACAGATTTTAATACATGATATTCTTATTGTCATTCATAGTGATTTATAATTCTTGTTATGATTTCTGGTGTAATTAAGGAGTTAAAAGAAGCATGTAAATTTCTAATTTTATTGCATTATGGACAGAGTTCAAGGTCATTTTTTTGTATACTATTTCAAGTTCAATTTTGGGGTATGTTCCACATGTTGTTTGAAAAGATTGTATGTTTTCTTTTGGGTAAAGTTTACAAATACATGCTCATATGCACATACTACACATACATATATAATAATTTATATATAAAAATTTGTTTTTCAAATGCTCTATATCCTTATATTTGGTTTTATTGCTTTACTTATTTTTTTAATATATGGAAGTGAAAATTCCAAGAGAACAATGAAAAACTCTCCCATTATGATTATGGATTTATGGATTTTTCTTTGTAGTTCTATTAGCTTTTTATATATTTCAGAGTTATGTTGTTAGGTGCATGAAGTTTCATGATTAGTGTGTCTTATTTTAGATTCCTCCTTTTATCATTTTGAAAAATACATTTTTGTTCCTTACAGTGTTTTTGTCTTCTATTCTCCCCTTTCTCTCCTTTTAAAATTCTTACTGGACTCATGCTGAAACATTCTAGTCTTTGAATTTTTCTTTAATCCTTTCTATATCTTTATCCCTTTGTGCTACATTCTGGGAAAATTCTATGACCTGGTCTTCCTACTTACTAATTTACTCTTCAGTGATATTCATTCTGCTAAGTCTGTTAAGAGTTTACATTTCTCATTTTCTGCATCTCTAGTTTCTACTATTTACAGTGCTGGTTCCTTTTCACACTTAAGATATCACATTTATTCACATCAAAATGTTTATTTATGATATCTTTATTCATTTGGTGAGTTCTTGGGTTTGTAGAGTTTATTATTCCTCTATCATTGTGTTAACTTTCTCAAATGTTTGGCTATTTGTTTTATTGAGATCTCCCATTGAGTCATCTATCATAGCAATACGACTAGCCAGCATTGGAGGGGGAAGAAATCATTGCCATACCTTATATTCTGCACTGCATACACTAAAAATGGGGGAATGTGTAGACTGTCATTTGGTGGTCAAACCTCTCTGGTACTATCAGCCTCCTGGAACACTGTCCTGTATATCTCTCTATCTTGTGTTCCTATATTCACCACTGCTTCCTGAAGGCAGACATCGCTACTGCTGCTCCTTCCTTTGCAGGTATGTGTGTGGAATGTATAGAGCTGCTATACCTTCTTCACTTAAACTAGTCACTCTGCCTATTGTCCATTGGCCCTTTCTTATTCCTAGCTGTTACTGCTCCAGGCATAAACTCACTTGGTGATGCTTCTATCCTATTTGGCACTTTCCATCTTCAACCTCACTTCACCTAATTTCCAGCCTACAGGGATTCTTCATGTAATTTCTGGTCACTGGGAGTTTGCTTTCTTATTTTTCTACTCTGCTACTCTTAAAGACTGAACAAATATTTGAACTTATAGTTCTCTAGCAACATCAGGAAGGTAGGTAAATGTTGTTTTCTTTTTTTTGCATTTTTCTGTATCTTTTCTAAATTTGACTTTGAACATGCATTGTTTTTAATCAAAAAATGTACACTTGTGTATGTATTAAAATTTAAAATATAAATGTTTTTTTATGATTCCATGATGAAAGTGGAGACCCAAGATGTAAGAGAGTTGCTGAACACACCTGCTTCTTTAAGATGCTCTCTGCAAAATCCCCAGGAAGTTCTGATTGTGACATGGCAAAAAATCAAGGCTGTAAGCCCAGAAAACATGATCACCTTTAGCCAGAACCATGGGGTTGTGGTCCAGCCTGCCTATAAGGACAAGATAAACATCACCCAGCTGGGACTCACGAACTCAACCATTACCTTCTGGAATACCACCTTGGAAGATGAAGGGTGTTACAAGTGCCTCTTCAATACCTTTGGTTCTGGGAAGATCTCAGGAATAGCCTGCCTCACTCTCTTTGGTGAGAGTCTCTGAGAATACATTGTCTCTGGCTTGAAATGTTATCTTGCAGAATGTTTGGAATGCAGTGGTAGTGCCTAGTTTTTCAGGATCCTAACCCCAGAAAGGCTCATGAGAGGACACTTGGCCTTTCATGTCTACTGTAACTGGGGTTACTGTTATTTGGAGAGTTCATAGGACTATGTTGAATCTCTACCTGGAGTTATCTTTGTCCTGACAAATACTGTTGTCAACAAGAGTAAATTAAGGACCATAGTGAGGATAAGTTCTCCATAAGCACTGATGTGGTTCAGACCTGGCTTTGCAATTAGCAGTCATGTGACCCTAGAAGAGTCCTGTCCACTCTGTACCAGAGTTTATTTATCTGCACCAGAAGTGTGAAGTAGATCATCTCTAGGGTCTCTAACAGCTTTAGTATTTTTGGATCTAAGGACAAAGCCAGATTGGGCTAAGCTGGAGCCGGTTATGGGGGTCCCTCTCATTTTGTTTCAGTGTAGCTGTATCAGGATTGATAAGGAGACATGCAGCAGAGGCTCTTCATTCCTGATGCCTACTAGGAATTTAACTGAATAATAAGCATTCTTTTAAAATCCAAGAGGCTTAGTTTGACAAGATTCCTTTCTTCTTAACTGATGCTTAGCTGAGATCAAGAATTGAGAATTAGGAATAAGGGGTAACTTTGGAGGATGGCACACTTGGTGGTAGTTTTAGAAGGGAAACGACAAACTTAGACAGGGTTATTAGGAATGTTAAAATGAGAGTTCACGCACACCAAGAATACTGGACAAGGGATAAGAAGAGGCTCAGTAAATAAGAATGCAAGGGAGGTAAGACAACACCGAACACAAGTTTCTTTCACTTATTTTGCCTGTAATGAGTCCTCTCGGCAGGATCTTGCATCAGGCTTTCTTCTTGATTTCTATTTCTTTCATTCCTCTGTCTCCCTCTGTCTCCCTATCTTTCTCTCTCTCTCCCCTCCTCCAATCCTTCCTTCCTCTTTCCTTTCCTTTTTTCCTCCCTTGCTCTTTTTTCTTCCCTCCCTCCCTCTCCTTTCCTTCCTTCCTTCCTTCCTTCCTTCCTTCTTTCCACCATTTTTCTTCCTTTTCCTTCTTGTGTCACATTTTTCTCATTTCTGTTCTGTTTCCTTTTCTTTTTCTTTTTTGTTCATCTTTCTTTCTCCTACTCCCCCTTCTTTACTCATAATCTTTGTGTTACTTTTTGGCCGAAAAGCAGACTCCTCTGCATCTTCTAGCGAGTAATTCTGTAGTTCTTTTCCACACTGATCCTTTCCAGCCACACCTTATAGCTTTCATCTAAGTCATTCTTTGATACATCAGAGAACCCTGCTGCCAGTCTGGCCACGTCAACCATACTCGTCTTCCTTTACCTTATGTCTCTTCCTCCAGGTCTTATTGATGTTAGTAATCTGGGCACTCTGGACAGAGGCACAGTCCTATAGGCTCATTTTCTCCAGCCTACTGCCACCCACCCACCTCTTGAACTTCTGAGCACGGACAAGCTTTCATTTAGCATTGCCCTTTAATTATCTTGTGGGCTCCAAAGCCAACCACAGAAAGGCAAGTTTGCATTTGCTCAGCAGAGATAAACGGTATATTCCAAGGAAAATGAACTCATTAATCAAGGGACTTTTGAAAGGGAACAGGGTACAGCTGACCTAAAAATAATGTCCTTTTTTCATAAGCTAGTTATTTTCTGTTAACTCCATAAGGTGATCTCCACGGTCCTTACAACTGTCATTCTGTGATTTTCTGACTACTGACTATGAATTTCTAATTGACATTTTATATACGTATTTCAAACAGGAACTTGCCAAGTCTGCTTCATGCATCTTGCTCCCTGGCCCAGTTCCAAACAGAAAAGGGCTTTCTCTAAGCAGCAGCCCCGCTACGGGCTCTCTGTTCTGAAACTGCCCTCGTGCTTCTGAGAAGTGCAGACTACTTGTATGGAGGTGCTGATTGGTGGTCATTGTCAAACTATTTGAGAGGGGTACCCAGAAGAAGGCAGAGGTAATGCATTGCCCATGGAAGAGAAAAGGATAATTAGGCTCTGCACTGTTTGGGGGAGAAGGTACCTTCTGTCCATCCAGCTAATTCTCCTAGAGGCAAACTACAGGGAGGATTGTACTTGTCACAGGGTTGTACTAGGCCAGTCCCCATCCTGCAATTCAGAGAATTAGACACAGGAAGAAGCCAGAAGGCCCCAGTTTGGGCTGGATGTGCTACCTTATCTTTCTAGCCTCCACTCTCTTTCTGTAAAGATCTTTCTCTCATCTCTCTGAGGAGAGTGTGGGGCTCACACCATGCTTAACTGATGGCAGATCATTTTTTTTTGTCCCAGTACAGCCCACAGTATTCCTTCACTATAAATTATCTGAAGACCACCTAAATATCACTTGCTCTGCCAATGCTCGCCCAGCCCCTATGATCTCCTGGAAGGTCTCTGGCTCAGAGATTGAGAACAGTACTGAGATTATCGCACACCCCAATGGGACAACATCTGTCACCAGCATCCTCCAGATCAAAGACCCCAAGAGTCAGGTGGGGAAGGATGTGATCTGCCAGGTACTGCACCTGGGGACTGTGACCAACTACAGGGAAACTGTGAACAAAGGTAAGAGAGAGAGGGCAACATTTACCGTGGTCACATTTGTGGACACACACCTGCAAGGTGGTGAATGCTCTGCAGAGCCTCTTGGCCTTTAGCAAAGGAGCTGATAAGGGAGAGAATGGGATAAGTAGGGAAAGAAAAACAGAGCTGAGGAAGCCAATAAAGCCGATTTTACCTTGGCAAATGTGGTATGTTGCCCACATACTGAACGCTTTTGCTGAGATCCATCCATTGATTTATTCTTCCGTGCTACTAACTGAGCATTTGTTATGCCAGAAACGCAACAGTGAGGACTCAGTCCCTGCACACAGGGAGCTTCTAGTCTAGGAGGAAATGCAAAAGGAGCTGGGCAATTGTAAAACTTCATGTTAAATGCTTCAATAAGAAAGCTATAGTAGGAGTTGGGATTTTTGAGCATGATTCACCTGTTCTCCTTTGGCCCTGCAATAAACCTTTCTCTACTTAAAAAAAAAAAAAGACAGCTGTGGGAGGATTGAGAGTGGGGAGAAGGAACACCAGCTCAGTCTGGAGGGATTAGGATGTTTTCCTGGAAGAAGCCACACCCAGGATGAAAACTTTGCATAATCTACACTGTGGGAAAGGGGCTTTTAGGAAGGGGGCCAATCTGAGATGTTTTCCTCACCTCCTTTTAAAATAAACTGCCTCCTGTTCAGGACCTCTTTTGCTCTGCTGTGTTTCTATCTAAACTGCTGTCTCTGGGCCTCATCAATACAAGAGGTAAAGATTATGGGAGAGAGAATAAAGAAAGCGGTGGTTTTAGAGACAGGACACTTCAGTGATAACAGCCACAGTTTTCTTTCTCTATGTAGTTTTGAAGCACTAACTCTGGATGAGGCACTCAGTAAGAAGCCTCCTATAAAAAGATATTGCTGCTTTTTTCTGGACGCATTGTAAACAATAAAAGCTGGAAAAGTTTAGACCTCATTGGTATGGTGGCCTCTAGTGAACATATCCTGTAGTCATTTCTGGGGTCCTTGAAAAAGCAGACTAATCAAAAAGTAAATATTTAGGTAAATTTGCTCAAGAGGTTTGCAGTATTAGATTTGGACATTTGTGAAGAGATCCTCAGATTCAGCCACGGTGAAGGGTAAATTTCCCTGAAAAACAAAAATCTGAAAAGGAACATGTCTTTCCAAGAGTACCAACATTGACTTATATCATTTATAATGTTTATACATCATTTGTATAATGTTTGTTCAGTCTGCGAACATTTACTAAAAATCTTTCATGCTTAAAGCATTATGTCGAGCACTAGAACTAGTGAAATTAGACAAATCTGAAGGTGCTCAGTTAAAGTATGATGTGACAAATTCCATTATAAAGGTATGGAGAAGATGCTGGAGACTCCCAAATCAGGGAGTGCTTCTTCTGCCTTCGTATTACACAGTGACACTGAAGAGATGATATTCAGGCTAAGTTGCATTTGTTGACTATTGGAAAGAGATTTAACAACAAAGGCATAGATTAGAAGCAACACAATAAAAACACTGAGATGAGTTATTCCTGGGGGTTGGAATCACGAGATTCATTATTCTTTTCCTTTATATTTCTCTGTATTTTAAAAAAATTCCTCAATAAACGTATTACTTTAATGGACAGTATGGCAAAGAATATGTTCTTTGAAGGCAAACAGACCTCTGACCAAGCTTTGTTCTACCACTTACTACACTGATTTGGGGCTAACTTAACTTCTCTGAGCCTCAGTTGTTTGTTTTTTTAATCTGTTAGATGATTATAATAAGACCTAACTCTTGGGCTATTTTGAGAATTAAATGAGGTAACACATTCAAAGCTCCTACTACCTAGTAACTACATGAGACATGTTAGCGATTATTATTATTTAAATGTTATTAAAATAATGTGAGGTCATGAATATAGACCTCAGTATATATATATTTAAGAATAATTTTCATCAAAACCTCAGCTCTAGTAAAAACTCATCACAACTGTCTCTTTATCACTTTTTGCCTCTACAGCTTCCACTTATGACTTGTTTTTCCTTTTCTCCCTTCAATATCCACAGGCTTTTGGTTTTCAGTTCCACTACTGTTAAGTATTGTTTCCTTGGTAATTCTTCTGGTCTTAATTTCAATCCTACTATACTGGAAACATCGTCGGAACCAAGACCGAGGTGAGTCCCCATGGGAGGTACAAAGAAGGAAAAAAATGATTGTTTAATGACAATTTGGGGGTCAAATGAAGATATAAGTAAAGGGGTGACAACCATGTGTTTGGTTTGGTGTTTCCAGAGTACATAAATGTTGATGGTATTTTAAAACACTTCAGTGTCATTTTCTTGCAATTGGGCATTGGTTTCTGCATTTCGTTTGCCAAGATGGTTTAAAGGCCAATTATTTTATAAATTGAGAGTAAGGATTGATGACAGGAAATGTGGAAAATGTTTATTCAATCACTATGGAATCATCTAATAGCAAAAGCAGGGAAGTCTTGGCACCCAGGCTGTGTTCATCCTACCCAGGACAATCTCGTCTCTTTTTACAGCATTCCACAGGTCAGCTACCCGACTTAAGAGACTGTGAACTTGTCTGATATGATCACTAATTGAGTAGTGCTTTCTGTGTTATACCCTCACTATGGCTCAGACACTCTAGGCAACATACAGGTGATCCTTACTTATAATAACTGCATCATGTCATTCTGCCCTTATACACTGTTAATTTCTCTCCATCCCCTACAACAACTATCACAGTGCCTTATGTATACCAGGTGCTCAATAAATGTTCATTAAAAGAATGAATGAGTGAATGAATGGAAGGATAGATTTTCAAAGGGATTTGTTCAATTCCATTTTTTTTAAATTGCAAATTCAGTACCTCATAGATGCCGAGTCTTAAACACTGTGAGACAATATAAAACAAGAGATGCTATCAAACAAGAGGAGTCAGCCAGGGGGGAAGAATTAAATTTCTTTGGCTTCTGAAGACAGTGCATAATTTATGAATGCTAATGCAAAGCTGCAGTTTATGTTGTATGTAATGGGGATTTCCCAAGATGACGGGGTGGTATGGGGGTTTTCTCCAGCTCACATGACTGACAGAGAGGGAAGAAAAAAATGTTGGCTTTGAGTGTTATTTTACATTTCTATTAAAAATCTCACTCAAATGCTACATTTTTTCCTTTTTATTTTATGTCTCATAGACTAATATCTTTCACCTTCTAAGTTTTTTGAACATTTAATTTTGCATAAGCCTTATATAAACACCTGATTAATTCTTGTGACTTTATAAGAAAAGCAACAAATCACCAGTGTCAATGACCCTTTTGCAAAAGTAGATAAAGGGATTTGTTCTGTACGGGACAGGAGATTGCAAATCAGATAATCTTACTGCACATAAACCTAAACCCATAGAACTCCTTAGCACTCTGAAAAATGTCAAAGGCAGAAGGCCGTTTGATTCCACTTTTTCCAAACATTTCACTTTTCCAGTTAGGAACTGAAGTTGACTTCCTTCCCTAAGGTCACACAGTTAGTTAACAGCAGGCCTAGGATTAGAATCCTGGTCTCCTGACCTCTGCCAGAATGTTCTTCCAGTTATAGTTTCCTGACTTGAAAGGTGCTGTTGTTAGTTGCATTTATTTCTGTCTGTGCTTGCTGATATTACTGTATTCTTCTGTAAAGTACAAGCAGAAAAGTATGAAGTGTTTAAATTCATTTTAAAAAGTCCCCTTGGACAAGAATCTTATAATACAACCTATTCAAGCCCAAGGTAAATTTCACTAGAAAGGGGCATTTGCAAAATAATTGTCCTTTGTTCATTAAGTCTTGTATTTTCTGGGAAATATGATTGTTCAATGCCTTATTCAGTCGCTGAAGTGAAGCGAGTCAGCTTAAGATTATTTGGTTCCATATACTTAAATAGCTAGTGGCTGTATCAATTTACATTCCCACCAACAGTGCAAGAGGGTTCCCTTTTCTCCACACCCTCTCCAGCATTTATTGTTTCTAGATTTTTTGATGATGGCCATTCTGACCGGTGTGAGATGATATCTCATTGTAGTTTTGATTTGCATTTCTCTTATGATTAATGATGTTGAGCACTCTTTCATGTGTTTGTTGGCAATCTGTATATCTTCTTTGGAGAAATGTCTGGAGGTTCCTTAAAAAACTAAAAATAGAACTACCATATGACCCAGCAATCCCACTACTGGGCATATACCCTGAGAAAACCATAATTCAAAAAGAGTAATGTACCAAAATGTTCATTGCAGCTCTATTTACAATAGCCAGGACATGGAAGCAACCTAAATGTCCATCATCGGATGAATGGATAAAGAAGATGTGGCACATATATACAATGGAATATTACTCAGCCATAAAAAGAAACGAAATAAGGTTATTTGTAGTGAGGTGGATGGAGTTAGAGTCTGTCATACAGAGTGAAGTAAGTCAGAAAGAGAAAAACAAATACGGTATGCTAACACATATATATGGAATCTAAGGGGAAAAAAAAGGGTCATAAAGAACCTAGTGGCAAGACAGGAATAAAGACACAGACCTACTAGAGAATGGACTTGAGGATATGGGGAGGGGGAAGGGTAAGATGTGACAAAGTGAGAGAGTGGCATGGACATATATACACTACCAAACGTAAAATAGATAGCTAGTGGGAAGCAACCACATAGCACAGGGAGATCAGCTCTGTGCTTTGTGACCACCTAGAGGGGTGGGATAGGGAGGGTGGGAGGGAGGGAGATGCAAGAGGGAAGAGATATGGGAACATGTGTGTATGTATAACTGATTCACTTTGTTATAAAGCAGAAACTAACACACCATTGTAAAGCAATTATACTCCAATAAAGATGTTAAAAAAAAAAAAAAAGCTAGTAAAATCAAATGTTAATTATGCTGGAGACAAACCCTCAAGGCTGAGGGAATACTGGTTTGTTAAAACCAAAACTTAAGTAATACAAAAAGCTGGGAGAAAGGGAAGAAAATCATCAAAGATAGAGACATTTTTTATTTCTTCAAGTAACAAATTTTGATTGTCAATTTGTGATGAAAGTGAATAGTTCTACCACATTTGCTTTCCATCTTTCTTTTTTTTTTAATTTTTATTTTATATTGGAGTATAGTTGATTTACAATGTTGTGTTAGTTTCAGGTGTGAAGCAAAGTGATTCAGTTATACATATACATATATCTATTTTTTTTTCAAATTCTTTTCCCGTTTAGGTTATTACAGAATATCTTTCTCTACCCTTACTTTGTGGTTTTTTGCTTTCTCTCTCTCTTTTACTTTCTATTATCTTCTGAAACAGAAAACTTTTGGATGGGTGGGGAAACATGATCAGTCAAAAATGACACCAAGATTCTGGACCTGGTAACCTGAAAAAATGGTGATATGAACAGAAATAGAAGTGGAGAGGGGGAACTGAGTGTGAGAGTGTGTGTGTGTGTGTGTTCAGAGTTTGTGGGGAGAGAAAGAGTAGAGATGAATTAGTTCTTGAGCTTATTGAATATGAGTAGACAAAGAGTCATCTCCTTGGAGCTGCCCAATAGTAAGACAAATCTGGTAAGTAAGAAAAGTCTGTTAAGTAAAGTTCAACTCTTTGTTAGATAAATGACCAAAAAAAGTTTATTTTAGATTAAAATCACTAATTTGTTGCTCACAAAAACATAAGCAAATTTATAGTTTGTGGACAGAGAGGTAATCTCTAATGGCAGATGTTATTTTCATAGAGAAGTCAGGCTCCCTGCAGTTTTCCTGTGATTCTGTATAATGCCAGAGAGTGTGATGTTGTTTTTTTCAACTGTAAAGCTGTACTAGTGATGAGCTAGAGTTGACTTCTCTTTGCACCATTCCTAATGGAATCATCACAATTATTTCCCATGAGACTACAGCAATACAATAATAGGTTAATAGGTTTTCAAAGAACGTTCTTTTTTTTTTTTTTCTTTTATGAATCAGTACTTTATTACTAAATAGAAAATGGGAAGAAATTAAAATTTCCTAGGGAAATTTTCTACCATTTCATGATAGTTCTTTCTATTAAAGCCAGTTGTTGCCCCTTCCACACATACTACAGTGAAGTAAAATTTGAGGTTGAGGATAATCTTCTTTTTCTCATTAGCCAACCCACCAATGATCACAAGCTTCTCAGAAACAACAACTTCACTTTGGGGCAGATCATCATAGATAATCACCTAATTTTTAGAGATCTTTATTTTGAGTAGCAGTCTTCTTGTGTTTGATTGGGTCAAGGCTGAATTGGAAACCAATAGAAGATTTAGAAAATCATATGAAATGCATATTCCAAACCTCACTTTTCTTCAAGTATCTAACTATTTCAGGTAAAAGTGGGTTTTTTTAAACCCACATTATCTATATAATTGCCTTGACTTTTTTCAGTTCGCTTCACAATAATCTAACCTTATAAATAGGTTCTTTGCAATGCTAATAATGGCAATGTTGGTAAAACACTATATCTTGGGTGGAATCATGTCACTTTCTCCTATTATTTTTTTTAACATCTTTATTGGAGTATAATTGCTTTACAATGGTGTGTTAGCTTCCACTGCATAACAAAGTGAATCAGCCATACATATACATATATCCCCATATGTCCTCCCTCTTGCGTCTCCCTCCCACCCTCGCTATCCCACCCCTCTAGGTGTTCACAAGCACCAAGCTGATCTCCCTGTGCTATGCGGCTGCTTCCCACTAGCTATCTATTTTACGTTTGGTAGTGTGTATATGTCCATGCCACTCTCTCACTTTGTCCCAGCTTACCCTTTCCCCTCCCCGTGTCCTCAAGTCCATTCTCTATGTCTGCGTCTTTATTCCTGTCCTGCCCCTAGGTTCTTCAGAACCTTTTTTTTTTTTTTTAGATTCCATATATATGTGTTAGCATATGGTATTTGTTTTTCTGATTTACTTCACATACAGATTGCCAAAAAACACATGAAAGTATGCTCAACATCACTAATCATTAGAGAAATGCAAATCAAAACTACAATGAGGTATCACCTCACACCAGTCAGAATGACCATCATCAAAAAATCTACAAACAATAAATGCTGGAGAGGGTGTGGAGAAAAGGGAACCCTCTTGCACTGTTGGTGGGAATGTAAATTGATACAGCCACTATGGAGAACAGTATGGAGGTTCCTTAGAAAACTAAAAATAGAACTACCATATGACCCAGCAATCCCACTACTGAGTATATACTCTGAAAAAACCATAATTCAAAAAGAGTCATGTGCCACAATGTTCATTGCAGCTCTTTTTACAATAGCCAGGACATGGAAGCAACCTAAGTGTCCATCGACAGATGAATGGATAAAGAAGATGTGGCACATATATACAATGGAATATTACTCAGCCATAAAAAGAAATGAAATTGAGTTATTTGTAGTGCGGTGGATGGACTTTCTCCTATTTTAAGCTTAGTACTATGTCAAATAACAGAGGTGCTCAGTAAATAATTTGTGATGCGGAAATTGGTGATTAGTTGGAAGGATAATACAAAAGATATATGTTTCCAAAAAAATGAGAATCTTTGCTTTGGTAAATAATTGTACTTACACTTCCCAGATGAAGGCTTGATGAGTGGTAACCCTCACCTCTATCCCAGTGTCCTCCTAGTTCCAAGCAGAAGAAAGGGTGCTTTATATGAGAAAAGTGTGAAGCAATCTTTATTGAACCGACTAGGTTAGAATTGCTGGGAGGAATCGTGCATTCCAAGGCTACTTGTCTACAAAATTTCACCCTTGAATGGGTGCAAATGCCACCCATCATATCAAAATGTCATAACAAAATCTAATCACAAAGTAGGTGGCTAACAGACCCGTAAGCCTGGGCATTCTTGCCTGAGCTGTTCTGTCTTTCACAGCTGAACAGATCACTGATATTGGAAATGTTGGCACAGTTAAAACATGCAGAACTTTGCAGTTTCTGGTAAAGAATTACTTAAGATTACACGGAGAGTGAGATGTGGAACCAAGATGATATCCGAGGTCTTTTACTTCACTGTTTACATGCCTTGTAGAGAGGCCCACATGCTCCAAGTTTAAGTGCTAGAAAGCTAATAACCTTGAAAGGAACTCTATCTGTCTACTTTGTGACCATTCCCAACCCGATCTCCAGTAAATGAGTATCCACAGGAAACAAAGCTCAAGGTCTTATAAATAAAATATATGTCGATCATTTGGAATTCTTGAACGTGTTCTTTTACTTGTAGTCTTAAGTGTATTACTGAGCAAGTACAGTCTTACTTAGGAATAGCAAACTATTATTTCCTAGAATTACTCATGTCCTTTTAAAGAGAGTCACAGTTGCCTCACATCATGTTGGGTCAGGAATGTCTACTTTCTTCTCTTGGCTGATGAAATATGCACAGGAGACTTCTGTGTTTATTGATCCTTCTGTTATTTATCTTCTTAAAATCTATTAGAATAGAAATTATAAATGTTCAAAGTTAATATCTTGATCTTTCTTTTACCCAGAGCCATAGAGGAGTCACACAGAACCCTGAAAGTTATTCCCTGGTCTACTTGAATCTGACTCAGGAGGCAAGCAGGAGAAAGAGGGTCATTCTCCAAGAAACCTAAAAGAGCAAAAGAAGTTGGAGTCAAAGGCCTAAGAATTTCAAGATTTTCTACTGCCATCTAGGCTACCCAATGCTTCTGTGAGTTCCAAGAGGAAGTCATTTTACCTCTCAGGTCTGTTGTAGGACTTGACTTTGTAAAACAATGCAGTGTTGTGCTGTTGAAAGGGTACTGGACTTAGAATCAGGAGCCACCGCTCAGAGGCTGACTTTGACTCCGACTGGTGGCAACTCTATGTTAATCACTATCTCAATGAGCTTCCACGTTTGCATACAGAAAATTAAGGATTTGGACCAAATAATTTGCCATTCTGCTCTAAAACTGGTTGTAATTCCAGGAAAAAAAAAAAGGAATAAACAAAGAGAAAAGAAATGAAAAAGAGAGAGAAGAATACAGGAAGGTAGGGACCAAAGAACTTTTCTGAGACTACCTTTTGCCTTTCTGTGGCTATTCCACCTCTTCTTCCCTTCTTCTTTGGTCCGTAAGTCTATTTCCTCATCACTTGGTATCTAGTCCACCGCCTGCTTACTGTTTTGCTAATAACTGGTCTTTCTAGAACCCTCAGTTTCACTGCTATTCTTCATGTACTTCTGTGATATTTACCACAGTGGAAGTGGAACTGAATTTATTGTGAAGTAACATTGACAACCTTAACTTTACTTATCTGTTTTTATAGCAGACTAAATATTATTAGTCTTAGCAGCTCGCATTTTTAAAAAGGCATGCATTTCTCATCCATTTGTTTCATAATATGACCCAGCCCTATTTTAGTCATTCTAAATTCAGCCTAGAATAATGAAGACATATTTAGAAAATACAGCATTTAGAAAGTTTCCTGAATAGCATTCAGCTAATTCAAATGCTTTGTATCTCCCAGCTTCTTTTCTCATGAGTTAACTTCTCACAATAGCAGAGAAAGCATGTATGGGTGTACAAATCCCTTTGTTGTAAACATATGGTTCTAACTAGTGGAACACTTTTGAACTTTTAAATAATCATAGGACCAAGTTGGTGACTTTTTCAGTATCTTTTGCTTTCTTGTCTCTATCCAGTGACCTAGGAACTAAAAACTAAAACTTAAGTTGTTTTCACTGTTGAATTGAATATTTATATGTTTAGTAAGGTTTTCGTATGTTATTTAATTCTGTATTATTTCGTATATTTGTATTAATATACTGAATAATTAAAAGTGTCAGCTCTAAATATTTGGTTCATGATATTCTCGTAGGGAATGTGGAAAATGTGGGCATTAATGATAATCTGTATATTTTTCCTCTGTGTGTGAAATCCTCCCCTCTATATCTTACCCCCTAAAAGATGCTGTTGGCATTTCTGATTTGTCACAGCGTCACAGATCAGATGTTCTTGATCTGACCAGTGAAAGCTGCTTCATTTTGGTGCCTGTGTCCTTTTGATATGACCCGGTCAATTTTGGAGTACTTCCTTATATGTGCTGTTTTGATTTTGCTTTTTTGTTTCTTTGTTTGGGATTTTTTTTTAAATTTAATTTTATTTATTTATTTTTATACAGCAGGCTCTTATTAGTTATCTATTTTATACATATTAGTATATAGATGCCAATCTGATTTTGCTTTTAGATACCAACCTCTACAAATGGATTAGCTCACACAGTTTTGAATTTAGTAGGAATTATCATCCTGCTTCTGGTTTTGCTGTTTTTTCTGGTATCTCAGCTGCCAGATCAGACAGGGTAACTTAAAGCAGCAGTTCTCAAACATTTAAAGGTCTCAGGACCCCTTTACACACGTAAAAACATTATTGAGGACCCCAAAGAGCTTTCTTGTAAAGCGAATTATGTCTGTTGATATTTACCATATTTGAGATTAAAACTGATAAACTTTATAAACAAAAATCTACAAGCATGCATTTCATTAGTCATCAGAGTGATAGCAACATCACACATCAGGTAGATTCTGGAAAGCTCCGCAGCACACTTGTGAGAGAGTGAAAATAAGGAATTGATGTGATTATGACAGTAGTTTTGACTTTGTGGAACCCCGGAAACGGTCTCAAGGACAATTTTGAGGACTGCTCACTTAACGTATAGGCAAAGAAGGAGACCATTTTATGAGATTTCATGAGTCTCTCCCAAAGGCTCTCCTTTACGAAACAGCTATCTTCACAGTGCCTAAGCATTCCACCATTCCACCATAATTTTAGTTAGGCCATTATCTTTCTGGGAGTTCCCCTTAAAGTGCAGAGAGGCCTAGGTCTACTCCTTCTTCCTCACTAGCAATTCAACTTAAATTGCCTTATTAAATGGCTTATCAGTTACCTTGCAGGGTATTGAGAGACTTGGACTTAGAATAGGTAAGTTTTGATGGGGAAAGACTTGAGAGGGTCATAGAGAGCAAAGAGAGGATGTGGAAGGTGTGACTCAGAGCACATGGCTCTGTCTGACAAGGCAGATCCCTGGGTAGCACCAGTCTTGCCCTGCGACTCCTGCCCCCTCACCCCTGGGAGGGGCTCACCAACTGCCCCTTACTCATCCTGAACCTTTCAATTAGGGGAGTTTCTTCCAAATCTATGAATTGGAAAGAGACAGTTTGGGCTTTGTATGCTTCAGCAAGGTTGGGAAAGTTGTAAACATTCGAGTCACTTCGAATAACTCAATCACAAAGTTTTCTTGGCAGTAAAAATTTAGAGACTTTCCAGGGTGGTGGTAAATGAGCTCAGAGACAAGGGAAACCAGAAGAAGTTTTCTGTGCTTAAATAGAAGTAAAACTGAAGGTGAAGATTTGGGGGGAGCGGTTGGAATTTATTAACCACCAACTAGGTAACATTTCATAAATACAAGTTCAAAGAGTACAAAATCCCATAGTATGACTAGGGATTATGAGGCTTTGGTTAAAATAGTTTTCTTGGACCAACTTTCTTCTATGTTTATTTAGCTCGTCAAGAAAGAGATTTAACTTTCTAAAACTAAAGTTTCCTAAAGTAATTCTTCACAACTGTAATGTTTTTGTTTTTTATATTTGCTCTCAAAATGTTCCAGATAGGACTTCAGTCTCCCTACCACAGTCACTTAGGCTAATAAACTTGGACAGGGTCACAGAGAGCTGTGATTCAATTGTAAGCAAGCCAACTTTTGCATAGACATCATATTCATTTGAGCCTTGTGAGGTCGGGAAGGTTTTTAAGCCCATCTTTATAGGTGTGAAAAGTGAAGCCTTAAGCTTTTCAGTGACTTTCTTTGGGTAACACTGAAAACATGACATGGGACCAAAACTCCAACTCAGAATCCCAGACTTCCTGCCCAGTGCTCTCTCTGTTCCCTCCACTCTTACTGTCATTCATCCCAAATCCTACTTGTCAGTATATCCTATTTGCTCTATCAATATATTTAGAATCCAACTCTTACCCCCAATATTACCACCTGGCCCAAACCATCATTATCTTTCTCCTAGATTGTTGACACAGTTTTCTAATTAATCTCCCTGCTTCTGCTTTCTCCCCTTTTTAGTCTATTCTCGCATCTGTTTTAAAATATAGGTCAAGACAAATCGTGTCATTCTTTTGCACAAAATCTCCAAGTGCTTCCCATCTTATTTAGAGGAGAAGCCAAGGTCTTTACATGGGCTATATGGCTCCACATGATTGGGCTCCCTGATACTCTCTGAAATCACTTCCTGCTGCTCTTTCTCCTGTTCATGCTCTGCCAGCCACACTAGCCTCCTTGCTGTTTCACTAACATTCAGACAGGTTTCCACCACAGGACCTTGGCACTTACTTTTCTCTCTGCCTGGAATGTTCTTCCCAAAGGTGGCCACATAAGCCTTTTCCCCAACAAACCCTTTCTGTCTCCCTCTCCTGCTTCATTTCTCTCCCTTGCATCCATCATCATCTAGCATGCTACATGCTTTACTTGTTTATTTTATTATCTGTCTCTTTCCAATAGATTGTAAGCTTCATAAGGGCAGAGGTTTTTTAATCTGTTGGCTTGCTTGCCTGCTTTTCCCTAGCACCTAGTATAAGCAGTCAAGCAATATTTCTTGAACAAATCAATTTTATGCCAATACATTATGGGAGGGAGTAGTAGTTCAAACAGTTTTGTACTGGAGCATCTCTCCTGCCCTGTGGGAGAGTATGATTGAACTAGAGAGTAGAAAAGGACTTTTAGAAATTGTTGGTCATGAGGCATAGAGACAAGCATAATGGATTTAGAACCAAAAGAATGGGGTTTAAGTTCCATCCCTGATATTTAGTAATGTGTTCCTCTTGGACCAGTCACTTAATCTCTCTGAATTTACATGTCCTCAATTTTAAATTGGGTGTGCACCAAGTCTGTCTTCTGTAAAGGTTCAAGTATGAAGGGGTGTAGCTCCCAACATGTGCAAGTTTATGTGCTGAGGCGTGTCTGCCCTGTGACCTCAAAACCCCCACTGAAACAACACAGGCCTCATGTCCTTCCCAGTTCCTTCTCACAGTCAGCCCCACCCTTGTCCAGAAGTGGATGTGGGGCTGAGGTGGAGATAGGCGTGCTGGCAGGGGGAGCTGCCTTCTGGCTGAACAGAGAGAAAACCTACTGGTCTTTGCTTCAACAGAAGCAGGGACCCTACTACATCATCCAGGATGATTTGGCCTTTCCTTGTGCTGAGGATAGGACCAAAGGAATAAAACACACAAAAGTTGGTGTCTCAGCAATTTGGCTTGCTAAGTGTTGGGCAAAGCGAACCTGGTTAGCAAGAAGGTGCTGTCTGCAAACCAGGAAGAGAGCCCTCCCAGAACCCGACCATGCCGGCACCCTATAAAAACAAAACCAAAACGAAAAAAAATCCCACAAAAGTTAAAGTCCTTTCTATTGAGCATCAGCTTCTGAATACAGTTTTGCCACCTTGCTCCACAGTATTAACAGCCACCCCCTGCCGTAAGAGATGGCAGAGAGCTCTCCAAACACTTAAAGAGGATGCAAAAATTGATACCGCTGAAAGCTCTCCCTAGAATTATGTTGCTTTACCAGATTTGACAATATGTCATGATAGAAGGACCTTACCAGAATTTGAAAGGTTCCAGAGAATTCAACAGATACTTAGGTAATTTTCACCTAAATCATATTAGCCTAGAGAGTGGAGCACTCAATTCAAAGAGTTAGAACTCAAAAGGAGAGTTGTGTTTTCCTGGAAGTAGCTTTCACTTTCTAGTCCAACAGCAAAAGACACTGAAGACCAGCTGCTCGGATGATGCATTTCAAATACCACATGATTCTGGATCTGTCATTGCTGTTTAGATTTGTATATAATTCCCTTAACTTGTACACACATTGGTTTCCCTTCTTATAAATCAAAGACAATATTGTAAATATCTCATGTAAAAATAAGTCAGATGATGTCTTTAATTAAATGCTCTTATGTAATGTATTGATTAGTAAACCCGGTGGTTCTTAGTTAAGAAACATGAGGAAGCACTAAAGTTTCAGCAACAGTGACCAGTTGGATGGAAGCACACTGATACCTTCAGGGGTAGGTAGCTCTGGCCTAGGCCAGTGTTTGTGAAATATAGCTCAAAGATAGCTTAGAATTTTATTCCCCTTTTTCACTTGTCCCATTGAGTTTCAGAGAGACCAAGCTAGTTCTGCAGCTGCCCATGCTTGGTTGGAACCACTTGGGGAAAGGAGATGCTTTTCTCTACCTTGTCTTAGAGCTAACTTTAATTTACAAATCCCTTGGAAAGAGAGACTGTATTCTTTGAGGGAACTCTAGGCCTACCAAGTTGTATTTGATTTGACTAGGTCCTACCCTCAAAGTGTCATCAGAAGCCACCAACTTATGTAAATAAAGATCAGCAACAATTCCTGACACCTCAGGAATTGACTGACACTTATGCCCCTGGGTAAGCTGATACTTCCTGTTGCATGCCAAGAGGCATTGAAAGAGACTGAGTTAGAATCATAGAAAGTCAGAATGAAGAGATTTCAGAGATAAGGAAACAGGCCTCAGAATGCCAAGTGACTCACTAAAATCACGCAAGACTTTACCAGGACACAGGAAAAGACCAGGCAGCAGAAACTCCCCATGTAGTTACAGATAAAAGACTCTTACACGGCCTGCCATAATCTGGTTAGCCAAGAAAAACCATTTCCTAAGTTTAAATATATCTGCAGGCCCACAGGGCTTACTGGAACCCCAAACTTTCCTGAACTGCCTCCTTCTGCATGAGGTTCAAAGCTGTTCCCGTCACTGGTTTTTGATGTACCTCCAGCTTCTTTGGCAGTGAACAGGTAAACATCTGGTTTGATAGATAATATGTAGTTTTGACTTGATGCTTAAATTCTGGAAAATTCTTTCCCTTGACTGGAATAGTTTTGATTGTTTTCAGCAAAGGTAATTTTGAGGGGCGGGGTGGATCTTGATGCGAGAGAGAGAGAGAGAGAGAGAGAGAGAGAGAGGCAGCAAGCACATTCTTGGTTAGGGAGGAGAAAGTTTCCAGATATATCAGATTAAAAACAAAAATTTAAAAAGCCCCAAGAATCACTTACAAAGCTAACACTTATAAAGTCAGACTTGAATGAATTTCCACTCATCAGGTTTCAAAAGCAAAACATATTAAAGGGAGCATTACAAAAATGGTGAAAAGATGAAGAGAAAGAAAAAATGTGATTTCACAGGTTTGGGGTTCGTGTTTGACTTGGTTTCTTGAACAAAGAGATGGAATACAGGTGATGATGTCATTAGATGAAGTTTGTGATAATTGGCTTTTATACCAATTAAATATATAATAATTTTCTAATCATATAGCTGTTAGAGAGCAACACTGCATTTGTCTTTGCTATTTTATCAATATTCTGTTAGCTGTGTTTACGGTGATCAGAACAGCAGCATGTATCTTGCAGTGGGTAGCATTTAGGAAGCACTGTTTCAACCACCCAACTGTCCTCGGTCCTGAGAGATAGTTGCAGAGGGAGGCATGGAAAAAAATTCTTTTCCTGGAGAAATTTAAAACTTAAGGACAGACAAAATAAACCTACCTGCATGTATTTAAAAACAACTGGTGAAATTACATGAAGTACTGTCATGAATGGGAAATAAAATTTACAAATGTATTTATTATAATTCAATTTATACTTTGATTCCACATCATTACATGTGTAATGATATGATATCTTGGGTTTGGATGATAGAGAATAAGATTGGCCATATGTTGATCACTGTGGAAATTGAGGTTCTTTATACTCTACTCTCTACTTTTGTATATATTTGAAAATCTCATAAATCAAATTTAAAAAAAAAGAACTGTGTTCCAACTTTGCTACTAATGGGCTACTCGAGCGAAGACTTTCCTCTGAGCAAGAATACGATTATCACTTCTATTTTCGCAGTCTATTCATCTCTGCCGCATTTTCATCTGGCTTCCAAATAAAATCTTTCTTCAGTCAACAACCTTGAATTCCATTACTCTAGATCTTTATCATTGGAAATATAATCCCAAATTCTCTGCTCTCAATCTTCCATCAAAGCTCAGGTGTTAAAATGATTTTACAATCACTCTCTTGACAAAGATCATAATAGGAAAGAGTTGACAGGAAGATCAGGCACTGACAATTTGGGTAATCAGGCAGGATTTACTTTTGGATTCAAAAGAAAATCAGCATGATCAGGATACGTGGCAGAGAGCTTTGCAATAGTTTCTTTGACCAGTCGCGATGACTCTCTTGACCTCCAGTGCTTTATCAAAGGGTGCACTGTTGCAGATGATACAGTTGGAGTGATACTTACTTCACACCTTCTGGTAGTGTCACTGTCTTCCTCAATGACTGGAGTGTTCCTGCTCTTAGTTTAAAGTGGCTACAAGCTAAGGGCCACCCATCTAGACCAGGTATTTCATCATTTCTGGAGTTATACTATACACAATATTATTGCAAAACTTTAAACACATATTTATCATCCCCAGATACTCCAAGCTGTTATAGCCAGCTCTGGGCACATTTTCAAACTCAGTGCTGATGAACCAGATCCAGGAGTGATGCCTTTCTACTCACTCTTGGGCTCACTTCACAGTGATCTTTAGGAGTAATTGTCTAAGGACCACATAATCTTAGTCCATTACAGAATCACGTACACCTCCTGCTCTTTTTGATCAATGCTGCAAGAAGCATCCGTGGGCATTGTCAATGTATTTGCTGAGAAATTATGCTGAGTTCAAAGTACATTATACTGATTAGTATTCCAAGTAAAAACAATACTAGAAAAACTTATTTTCCTGAAGGAATTGACACACTCCCTCCTTTCTGATTTTACTATATCAGTGACTGACTTTTTCCCCTCTTCCCTTGACATTAACATTCTTAACATTCAGTTAAGAAGCTTCTTTCTGATTACGAAAATAATAAATAAATACATGTTCATTATAGAAAAATTATAAAGTACGGGAGAGTAAAAACAGGGGAAGGAGAGACATAAAAAAATTAACCCATTATTCCACCATCCAGAAGAGCCAGAGCCACTGCTAACACTCTTGTAAGAGACAAATATGACACTCAATTGATGGAATTGAATCTACCATTATGGTTGATATGAATACTTACCCTTCACTTGGTTGATTTTCCAAATTTACTGCTTTTTAAATATATATTTATATATATACACATATATATTTTGAAACTGCTTGAAGTCACTTTGGGGAAGAGAAGGGACAAATAAAAATTATCTTTAAACTAATATTAGGGTAATATCTTGCCGAGTCTAGGTCTCCTGACATAATACCTACTTAACTGTGGGATTATAAGTATTAAATCAGATGAATCACTGGTTACACATTAAAAACTTCAAAGTACTATAAAAGAATAATAATAACAACTAACATTTATTGAGCAGTGTGATATTTTGGCAGGCATAGTGCTGATTGCTCTTCATATATTATGTCATTTAATATTCACAACAACCCTATGAAAGGGTATCATTATCCTATTTGACAACAACAACAACAAAAACAACAATTACAGCTACAACAAAAATCCTGGAGGCTTAGGAAGGCTAAGTAATTTTTCCAGTTATAAACTGGCAAAATGACATAATTAGATTAAAAAAATGTGATATTATATAAATTTTTGAAGTGGTTTTAATCAAAACTTGGAGAATTTCTCCAGGAATTAATACTTAAAATCCAGCCTTTGGTGCTGTGAAACAGTCTACTTCACTCTTCTGTAAGAAAATGAGGTCCACATCTTAGTCCCTAGAACCTAAGAATGTGATATTATTTGAAAATAGGTCTGTGCAGGCATAATTTAAGATAAGGACCTTGAGATGAGATCATCCTGGATTATCTCAGCATGCCCTAAATCTAATGAAGAGTGTCTTCATAAGACACATATAGAGGAGAGGAGAAGGCAGTGTGACCATGGAAGCAGAGATCAGAGTAATGTGACAATAAGCCAAGGAATGCCTGGAGCCACCAAAAGCTAGAATAGGCAAATAACAGACTGCCCACAAAGCCTTTGGAGGAAGTGTAGCTCTGTGGGCAACCTTGATTTTGGACTTCTAGCCTCCAGAACTGTGAGAGAATCAACTTATGTGGTTTTAAGCTACAAAATTTATTGTAATTTGTTATAACAGCCCCAGGAAAATAATACAAAGATCCAGAGAACAGAACTAGAACCAACTGGGAGAAAGTGAAAGGATGAACTTTCTAATTATTAGAATTGCTCAAGAGTGTGAGGGACAGAATTATAAAATTCCTGGCCTCTGGCAACTGGAGTGATAGTTCAGCAGTTGAAGGGTCAGGAGGGAAAGAGTCCATTGCATGGAATTGGGAGTCAGATTTCCATACTTCTGACTATAGTTTTCTGGAATCACTTCTCAGGAATACCCAAGTTTTATTCAGATCATCATCCATTATCTCTGTTTGGGTTAAGAATAATACAGTTAAGTCCAAACAGGAAGATTTGTTTCCAGGGCAGGAGGAAGCCAATGTTGACCATGCTTGGAAAATAGATTGGGAATACCTGGCAGAGCATCATATCTGTGCAACCATCTCCCTGAAGTTGATTCACCTGATGCTTTCTACACTTGGAGAGGCACAGACCTTCTTACAAGCAAATATGCCTTCTTTATATTATTATGACCTCTTTCTTTGGGCCACTAGCCTACCTGAAGACACAAAACTCACATAATTGCAGTTGGCCTTAAAGTCAACTAAAACTTTTCCCCTGTCTTTGAGATAGTAAAGAATTAATACTTTGAATCTAATTAGGTTATCTGATTAGATGGCTTTTAGGAAGACACAGGTAGGAGTTTTTAACCTGGGTTTCAGGGGTATGTGATGGGATACCTCTACCACCCTCTTGAAATTGTTAGCAAAGTTTTGCTTTTTGGAAGGATTCTGGTGACCTCCATATCACTACATTCAAGGAATATTTCTTACCGCTTCTCACAGTATCTCACATTAGACTCTCTTTCTTTAAACTCTCTCTTCCATTATCATCTGTGATATTATGTGCTCTTCATTTTCCTCTTTATCTTTCCAGCCCATCTTCCTGTACCTAACCTTTTAATTTTGCAGTTCTTGAAAGCTTGGATATATAACCTGTCATTTTCTCACTCTGTACTCTTTCCCTGTATGACCTCATCCATGTTCGTGGCTTCAACTATGATCAATACAATAACAACTCCAAAATTACTACTTTTAACCCAGACCTCTCCTCTGAGCTTCATATAAATGTATGCAACTGCTTACCAACATCTCTACCTTACAGGAGACTCAAATTGAACAGGTCCACAACTGACCTCTGGTCTTTCCCAGACCTACCTCATCCTCCTCTAGTTTTTCCTATCACAATAGATAGCATCATCCATCCAGGCATATCAACCAGAATCTGGCAGGCATGCTTGACACTTCTCTCTTCATCTGTTCCCATATCCAATTACTCAAAGTCCTATTACTGTTACATCCTAAAAATAAAATATACATCTCTGCATCTCCACCACTACTACCTTTATTCTAGACATTATCATCACTTGTCTGAAATATTGCCAATCCATTCCCTACAAATGTACCCAAGGAGTCTTTCTAGATTCTGATTATGACATCCCTCTGATTTACATATTCCAATGGCTTTCTATGGCTCTTAGAATATAACCTAAGATCTATAATAGGATCAGCACTTATCATACCATTTTGCCCGACTCTCTTTGGCCAAGTTGACTGTGCCAGATATCTAATGCCATGATTATGTTGCAAACCACCATCAAATATCAGGGTGTATGACCATTTTGTATTGCTCATGGATTCATCATGGTTGGCTGGACAGCTTTACAGTTCTTGGCTAGGCTTGCTCACATGTCTGAGAGTCAGTTGACAGTCACCCAGGAAACCTTGGTTCTACTCCATATGTCTCTCATCCTCCAGCAGGCTATCTTGGGCATGTTCCTGTAGCAATTAGAGAAGGTACAAGAGAAAGCAAACGGAAGTACACAGGCCTAGGCTTGGAACTGGCACATGTCATTTCCACCACATTCTATTAATTGAAGCAGATTCAAGGAGTGTGACAATAGAAGGGCTGGTCACAGGGAAAATTATTTAGTTGACTTTAAGCCTAACTGTAATTACGTGAGTTTTGTGTCTTCAGGCAGGCTAGTGACCCAAAGAAGGAGGTCATAATAATATAAAGAAGGCATGTTTGCCTGTAAGAAAGTCTGTGCCTCTCCAAGTGTAGAAAGCATGAGATGAAATCAACTTCAGGAAGATGGTTGCACAGATATGATGCTCTGCCAGGTATTCCCAATCTATTTTTTAGTAAAAGGAACTTCAAACCGATTGAGCAAAGGAGAAGATAAAGGGTGAGGAGAAGACTCAGGATCATCATTACACTCTTTCATCTTTCATTTTTTTCCCTTTTGTCTCAGGGCCTTGATACATGCTCTTCAATCTGCTCTTCAATGAGTTTTCCCCACCTTAACATCATCACTCCAATTGACGGGCTAAATTCTACTGAATCTTCAGCTATTGGCTGATAAAATTTCCTTAAAAAAACCTTCCAGAACTGCCCCCTCCAAACTAGTTCAGATATTCACACCTCTTCACTGTGCCCCATATATCCTCTCCTTGAACCAGTATTTCAACCAAAGTGAATAATTAATTGTATAAGCTGCTATTTAATGTCTGACCACCCTTCTAGAACATAAGCTCTGTGAGTGCAAGAAAAGGGTATCTGTATTGTGTAATATTGTGTCTCTAGCCCTGAACATAGTGCTTTGCACAGATTGAGTTTTCTGTAAATACCTTTCAAACATGTGATTGAATGCTGACATCTGAGAAAAAGTTCCATAGCTTTCATTAGAATCCCAAATGGGTTTGTGATCCTCTAAAAAGTTAAGAGCCACTACCTGAAGGTGATGTGACACAGACTATGGGCAGATATATTTGGGGCATGGAAGCCTGAGGGCTTGGAGAAGTTAGGGTCTGAGTTGAGTGCTCCGCTGATGGCCCAGAGTCCAACATATAGCATAAGAATATCTACGGTCTTTTTGAGGTTTTGGGGGTGAAGGGTTGGTCACAAAAAGCAAACTTCTTCTACTTCATGTTTTTGCTCCCCTCCTGGTCCCTTTTTGAGCCACTTTGACAGAACTATTCTGGTAATTCCTTTGGAGTTGCCATTGCCATAAAGAAATTATAGAATAAATTTATAGAAGATAATGCAAAATATAACAGGTATTTTTTGAGGGGGGTGAGTGTTTCATTCTATATTTACTCAAAGGCTTCATGCCATTCTAAAACCATTATTTCTTTCTAAGATACTGAAAGTTATTTTTCTGGTACCTAAGCCATGAGAGAGACTTAGAAGCCCAACATTAATTCCTAGAAAAGTGCTCATTCCTTCAGACACAAATCTTTATAAGGTGCTGTGAATTCCCTTTCCTGACCACGCCTCCCACCAATCCCCAACTCCTAAAATCCTTCAACTCTGTTCCCTGGAACATATGACCAGTCATCAGCAAACTCCCCTACATCTTCAAACTTTTTCTAAAGGTTTCCTTTTTGTCTCCTGCACTAACTGAACCTGGTGCCCTTTTGAGAACAGTGCTCCCCTGAAGTCCTCTGCCTTGGTTTTGCTTTCCTTATACCACTGGACTGGGCTATGGTGTGGGGAGGTATCTTTTTTGCTCCTTGTTGCCACTTCTAGGTCATTTTCCTTTCTGATTCCATGAAAAGCCCCTTTGTTAGGTCTCAAATCAGCAGATAATTTACTAAGCTCTCCTCCTTCCTACAGTTATTACCTTTCCCAGGTCACTACCCCTCATTCCTTGAAGATTTTAATTCCTGTCTGTCACTGGCTCCAAAACTACTTCTGTCATAATTATTGATTATATCAATATGTACGTAGATGATTCTTTCATTCCCTGGCCTCTTCCCCTATACTAATCTAGTTCTCATCCTTCTTCAGGCATTCACTCCTATGATCATATCCTAATCTCTGTTATTACAAAACTGCTACCCTTCATGACCTCCTTTTCACATTTCACACTTCCCACCGCCATAAGACAACCTCCTATTTTTCCTGTTTTTATCCTCAAGTACTCCAACTCCAGCTATCCTTTATCTGTGGTTCTCAAATGAGAGCAATTTTGACCTCTAACCTCCAACCCCCAGGAGACATTGGAAATGTCTAGAAACATTTATGGTTGTCACAACTAAGAGGGTGCTTCTGGAATCCACCAGGTAGAGGTCATCTGCTAAACATCAGACAATGCACATGACAGCCCTCCACAGCAAAGGATTATCCAGTCCAAACTGTCAATAGTGCCAAGATTGATAAACTCTGCTTCACATGACCAGGATCTACAATCCATTGATTCTACATGGTGTTATAGATTGAATTGTGTCTTCCAAAAAGAAAAAAAAGATATATTGAAGTCCTAACCCCTGGTTCTTCAGAATGTGAATTTAGATAGAAATAGAGTCATTGAAGATACAACTAGTTAAGATGGGTTCATGCTGAAGTAGTGTGGGCCTCTAATTTAATATGATTAATATCCTTATAAAAAGAATACCATGCGAAGAAACAGAGACACAGGGAGAACTCCACATGAAGACAAAGGATTAGAGTAATGCATCTGTAAGTCATGGAATGCCAAAGATTACTAGCAAGTCATCAGAAGCTAGGAAGAGAAGAGGCAAGAAAGAATTCTTCCCTACAGGTGTCAGAGAGAGCATGGCCTTGTTGACACCTTGATTTTGGACTTCTAACCTCCAGAACTGTGAGAAAATAAACAATTCAGTTTGTGGTACTTTATTACAGTAGTTGTAGGAAGCTAATGTGCATAGTTTCATTGAACTTTACTCCATTTATGTCCTCATTTCTTGCTTTGCCCAACTTCAATAGTGGTGGTTGTTAAAGCAATAAAATATACAATATTGCACAACTGTATTTATTCCCATCAGAAAGCAAAGAGATTGAAATCTGGTTATGTGTTACAGTACTCATCTAAATCATGTAATAAAATGTTGTAAGTAAATATGATAAAATTTGGGTAAAGGTGATACTGAAAAGAGGACCAGGACTTACATGATACACTAAATTGATATACTAGTGGGTTCTCCACTGACATAGCAGAACCCTTGAAGAGACTTACCCTGTAAACCTGAGCTGAATCTTCTTGGGATGTGTTTTGTGCTGGTTTACATCTTCCAAGTTTTAATTTCTTGACCAATGACCAATAACCCCCAATCCATAGCATTGGTATCAAACCTCTGACCGAGGACTCTGAGTAAATAATTTCAGCTACTATGGTGGGCCTGAAATCATGATTCTGTTCTACTTAGTTAAATAAATGACTTTGCAGACCTAAGACTGCACAAAAATAAATACATAGATGATGAAAAACTAAATATGATGTTTTCTGCAAAAATTTATTTTAATGCAAATATATCAAGTTAAAAAAATCATTTTACTGCTTTGTATATGCTTTATATTAAAGATACTTAGGAGAAACTAACATAGTAGACAAATGATTTTTACTGAAACACTTAGGGGATTTTACCCATTTATGTTTGTAGTCAATTTTCAATACTTAAGATAATCTGATTTACTAAATTTATGAGTTTAGGCTTTAAGATGTTGGAATGCTTATGAGAATCATGTAAATGTACAATTGACCACTGAACAACAAGGGGATTAGGGGAGCTGCCTGCCTCCCCTACCTCTCTTTATCCTCAGTTCTGCATCCATGGGTTCAACCAGCCATGTAGTACTGTAGCGTGTATTTACTGGAAAAAGAATCCACATATAAGTAGACTCATGCAGTTCAAACCCGTGTTGTTCAAGGATCATCTGTATAAGTTTTTGTTATTATTAGCTTTATTATAGTTGTTTATGTGTTTAGGAAGGTTTTGTTTATGGGGTTTGCATGTCTGCTTTCTTAGTGGCTTGCAATTCTTGAGGAAATCCATTATATGAAATGTTTTTTGCAATTGTGTTTAACAGTTTAAGAAGAGCAGGGTTTTCAATTTATAACTGTAGAAGATGCAACATCGCTGAGAACACAGGCTACAGTAAGTATTGTTTCCTACACACAAAAGCTTCTATGAGATTTAAAAAAATGCCAACTAATGTCACTCTGGGATGGATCCAAAAAATCTTTTTGATAAAAGTGACTCTGAGGCTGAAAATAAGGAATTTGAAAGAAAGCCAGAACAGAAAGAGCCTGAGCAAGAGAGAGAAGCAACAGTGTTCAGAGGACCATAGAATTTCATTCTCAGTGGAGCAGAGAGAATGTATTAGGGATCCCTAGGAAGGTAGATGCCAAAACCCCTTCACTGGAAAACTATGCAAGGGGCAGCTAAAAAAAACCCTCTCCAAATGGCTCCCACTTCCAAAATACACACACATACTTGATATGGTAAAAATGAATCTGACTGGTTCCTTCCAGAACTCTTCGCCCTGAAGAAGTTTTGGTGGGCAGTGCCTGGTTGGAAAACAAGGCTGTGATTTGTGCCTTTTCAGCAGAGCCTGGTGCCTGTTCTGTGACTCAGGAAACAGAGCTCAATTGTCCCTCCCTCCCCTTGCCTCACTTTTGAACATAATAAGCTTTCCTGGCAGGCAGTGCTACCAAGCCACACCTCCTCGGCTTGTAGGTACAGCATCTCCATCTGCACTGAGGTCAACACGTGGGCGTGAATGGGCAGAAACAGACAGGAAAGCAGATCAGGAGAAGCATGTTTGGATGCAATAAAATGTAAACCCGGTAGACTTCTGCCCTGCTGCTCACCCTCCCAGGCTGCCCCAAACTCCTCCTCCTGCCAGCGCCTTCTCCTACAGTGACTTCACACAGCTTCACCAGGGTTGAACCACACGGAGCTTGGCTGCTGGCAGGCGTCTGCTGGGTTTCAGCTCAGGGGTTTTGTCCGTATTTGCTGTTTCCTCTACCTCAAATATGAACCTTCTCTCTTTTGTCCACTCCTATACTTCCAGTGTCCAGAACCGAATCTTCACATAAGAGCCACTCGGAGAACATGCGTGGACGCCTGAGTGGAGAACAGGAAATGCGAGAATGCTCTTTCAATGGCTTCTTCAGCATTTTCTGCTTTAGTTCACCCAAGGGGCAGAGAAGACCCTTCAGGTTTTGCTTTCCACCTTCTGCACAAGAAAGAGGCCTTTTGCCATTGTCCTTAGGGGCTCAAAAGAGAGGAACAGGCAGCTTTCTGGAAAACTCATAAAGCAAAGCTTTTTAAAGGCACAGATGAGGACTTCCCTGGTGGTCCAGTGGGTAAGACTCCGTGCTCCCAACGCAGGGGGCCCGGGTTCGATTCCTGGTCAGGGAACTAGATCCTGCATGCATGCCGCAACTAAGAGTCCACATGTCACAACCAGGAAGTCCGCATGCTGCAACTAAAAAAAAAAAAAGATACCGCATGCCACAACTAAAGATCCCGCGTGCCGCAACTAAGACCTGGCACAGCCAAAATAAATTTTAAAATAAATAAATAAATAAAATAAAGGCACAGATGGACTCTGTACTCAGTCCTTTCTTTTCATACTGGTGTCCTATGTCCTGCTCGATCCCACAGAAGAAGAGAACGCCAGGTTGGTATGCAAGAGCCTTGGATTGGCTCTGTCTCTTCTATTTACTAGCTCTGTGACCTCAAGCAACTCACTGATCTTTATACATCTTTTTCCTTACAAGTAAAAGGAGTTAAAGATAATACTTGGCCCATAAGTTTGCAATGAGGAACAAAGAAGATAATGTTTGCAAAGATTTAGTTAATTTTCTCAAGAGGTGTGTGCTCAATCTATGTTAACTATATTATGGTTATTGATGATATTATTATTTATCAAATCAAGGAAAGTCTCACTTTGTGTGTTTCAGATGACTGGAGGTTTCTTAGAGGTGCTTCAGGTTCAGCAAATGTTTAATTCTATTTTTTAATAGACTTTACTTTTTACTGTTTTTTAAAAATTAGACTTTAGTTTTAGGTTCACAGTAAAATTGAGCAGAGTAAAAATGAAGTTTCCCAATACTCCTTGCACACTCCCCAGATACAGCCTCACCCAGTATCAACATCCTGCACCAGAGTGGTACATTTGTTACAATCAAAGAACCTACATTATTACCCAAAGTCCATACTACACATTAGGGTTCACTCTTGGTGTTGTACCTTCTATGGGTTTCAACAAATGTACAGTGACGTGTATCCACTGTTATAGTATCATATAGAATAGTTTCACGCCCTAAAAATCCTATGTACTCTGCCAGCTCATCTCTTCTTTCCCCCCAACCCCTGGCAATCACTAGTCCTTTATTCTCTTCATAGATTTGCCTTTCCAGAATGTCATTTAGTTTAAATCATACAATGTGTTACCTTTTCATATTGACTTCTTTTACTTGGTAACATACATTTAATTTCATCTATGTCTTTTTGTGGCTTGATAGCTCACTTCTTTCTAGCATTGCATGATATTCCATCGTCTGGATGGACCACGGTTTGTTTTTGCATTCACCAAGGACATCATGGTTACTTCCAAGTTTTGTCAATTATAAATAAAGCTGCTATAAACATCCCTGTGCAAGTTTTTTGTGCAGACATAAGTTTTCAATTCTTTTGGGTAAATAACGAAGGAGTGCAACTTCGGATCATATGATTAACAGAGTGTTCAGTTTTGTAAGGAACTGCAAAACTGTCTTCCAAAGTGGCTGTAGCCTTTTACATTCGCACCAGAAATGAATGAGAGTTCCTGTTGCTCTGTGTCCGTGCCAGGACTGGTATTGTTAGTGTTTGGATTCTTACCATTCTAATAAGTGTACAGTGGTAGCTCATTGTTTACACATGTGCTTATTTGCCACCTGTGTATCTTCTTTGGTGAGTTGTCTGTTCAGGTCTTTGGCCTTTTAAAAAACTGGGTTGTAGCCTGATTGTTGAGTTTTAAGAGTTCATTTTATATTTTGGATAACAGTCCTTTATCAGACATGCATTTTGCAAATATTTTCTCCCAGTCTGTGGCTTGTCTTCTCATTCTCTTGACTGTGTCCTGTGAAGAGCAGAGACTTTTTATTTTAATGAAGACCAGCTTATCAATTCTTTCTTTAGTGTATCATGCCTTTGATCTTGTATCTAAAAAGTCATCACCATGCTCAAGATCACCTAAATTTTTCTCTTATGTTATTTTCTTGGGCTTTTTATAGTTTTGCATTTTATATTTAAATTTAAGATCCATTTTGAGTTCATTTCTGTGAAGGGTAAAAGATCTGTGTCTGTATTCTTTGCCCCATTGTGTTGTCTTTGCTCCTTTGTCAAAAATGAGTTGACTATATTTATGGGGCCTACTTTGGGGATCTCTATTCTGTTCCATTGTTCTATTTGTCTATTCTTTCACCAATACCACACTGTATTGATTCCTGTAGCTTTATAGTTAAGTCTTGAAGTTGGGTAATGTTGGTCCTCTGACTTTGTTCTTCTCCTTCAATATTGTCTGGACTATTTTGGGTCTTTTGCCAATAAACTTTAGAAACCATTTGTTGCTGCCCACAAAATAACTTGCTGGGATTTTAATTAGGATTATGTTGAATCTATAGATTAAGTTGAGAAGCACAAACATCTTGACAATAATAAGTCTATGCATGCACATGGAGTATCTCTCCATTTATTTAGTTCTTAGATTTCTTTCATCAGAGTTTTGTAGTTTTCCCCATATAGATCTTGTACATATTTTGTTAGATTTATACATAAGTATTTCATTTTGGGAGGTAATAATGGAAATGGCATTGTGTTATTCATTTCAAATTCCACTTGTTCATTGCTGGTATATAGGAAAGTGATTGACTTTTGTATATTAATCTTTACCTGCAACCTTGTTATAATCACTTCTTAGACCCAGGAATATTTTTGCCGATTCTGTCGAATTGTCCACATATGGCATCTGCTAATGAAAACAGTTTTGTTTCTTCTCTCCCTCTTTCTCTCTCTCTCTCTCTCTCTCTCTCTCTCTCTCTCTCTATATATATATATATATATATATATATATATATATATATATATATATATAGTCTTTCTGTATTAGCTAGGACTTCCAGTAAAATCTTGAAAAAGAGTGGTGAGGGGACATTCTTGCTTTGTTCCCGATCTTAGCAGGAAAGCTTTTAGTTTCTCACCATTAAGTATCATGTTAGCTGAATTCTGTTTTTAAGAATATATTTAAGCTATTATAAATTTAAATAAAAAATAACATTCAAGTATGTTTGCATGCCTAATTTTAAATAAGTGTGAACAATTAAGGCACTATATTTTTCTTCCAGGGTGACTTCTGGGCAGTCTTGGGATGAAGGCCACTTCTGCATCCCTGAAATTCTTGTAAATTTGTCATTGATTAGGAACATTTTAGATCTGGAGTAGTTTTTTATTCCTTGGAAGACAATGCTGAGCTTCCTCATCATTCCTTCTAGAGAAGGTGCCAGCAGGTTAATGGACCATAGCTGACTCAGTCAAACTCTGAACAAACTATAGGATATTTTGACATGGAATTCAGATCTAGTTCACTAATAGCTGGTTTAAAGGTTGAGAAAGGATCATTTCCTTACTGTAGACTCTGTGCTTCCCAGTACTGAATTCAATGGCAGATATAAGTTGCGTTAAAGTGGCTCCATAACAACTTCCGTAGAGTCATATTAGTGTCTTGGGTCCTAAGGGGCATTCAAAAAAAGTATTTTATCATATGTTCAGACTGTTTTACAAAACTTCATTATGGATAGAAAAACGGAGAAATGAGCTGGTTAGTAAAATCCTCCCAAATGCCAGCAGAATGGACTCCATGACACTCCTAGACCTTCCTCATAGGAGGGTTTTGAGAGGTTTGTCTGCTCACTCCTTGCCAGCTTCAGCTTCAATTCCTCCCTGACACTACAGACCTTACACTTTGGCAGGGGACAAAATAATGAGGTTTGTTTTGTTAGTTCATAAAATTTGTTTTTATTTATTTAAAACTAATTTATTAAGAAAGGCTTTATAAGGAATAAAGAGTAATATAGTAAACATGAAATCCACCGCCATGAAATTTAAGGAATAGATCATTGTCAACTACCAATGTTGTTTAAACTCTTAGGAGGGCAATCTTAGTTCATTTTCTAGATTGTTAGAGTTTTGTTTTTTCTTCATACCTTTTGGAAATAATGAAATTTGATGTGGGAACCAGATGTCCATTTTTTGTGCCATCAAATGTTATATTTACTGTCAAACAAGGACAACTGTTATACGTGTCATAATGACTCTGATTCATTTATTCCTCCATTCAATAAATGTTTATTGAGCTTCTATTATATGAGAAGTGCTGTGTTTTACTTGGCATCCAGTGTCGGTGTTTTTTTTAATTTTTTTTTTTTTAAATTTATTTATTATTTATTTTTGGCTGTGTTGGGTCTTCGTTTCTGTGCGAGGGCTTTCTCTAGTTGTGGCAAGCGGGGGCCACTCTTCATCGCGGTGCGCGGGCCTCTCACTGTCACGGCCTCTCTTCTTGTGGAGCACAGGCTCCAGACGCGCAGGCTCAGTAGTTGTGGCTCACGGGCTTAGTTGCTCCGCGGCATGTGGGATCTTCCCAGACCAGGGCTCGAACCCGTGTCCCCTACATTGGCAGGCAGATTCTCAACCACTGCGCCACCAGGGAAGCCCCTTTTTTTTAATTTTAAGTGAGATGATTCCTATAGCTTATTCCTTGGGCCATATTGTTAGTCTTATGGTTCTTTCAATACCATCTCTGAGAGAAGCTTGATGCAACTCTGTTCTCTGAGGTAAATGGATCCTTCTCATTTTTGCCTAAACCTACGTATTATACTTACATTATACTTACAGCTGTCTGCTCTGGATTATCAAGAGCAGTTCTGTGTTCAAATTTCTGTCTTAATTTTTGGCTCATAAATGTATATGTAAATGGTTCCTTTGCACTTGTCTTTGTTGAGAACATACCCTGTATATTCGTCACATAGGGAAAGTTTTCTGTAAATATTTGTTGAGTAGATTGATAAATATGTCTTAATTGGAGAATTTATCAAAAGGAAAAAATTATATATTGCACTTACTTTTCATCTAGATTGGAGTATTTTTCAAGGGAAAATAAGATCCTTATCACCTAAAGCTTCTATGTTTGCCCATCTCTGACTCAAAAACCTCTGTTACAACATTTCACATTGCTGTGTTTGTGTTCATATGCACACTTTTCTCTGACAAGGCAAACTGTCCCTCCAATTCTACTCCCCTTTGTAAATTTTCCCCATCCCTCAAAGGCAGTTCCCCCAGGAAATTTCCCCAGGACCAGTCTCTATGTTCCTTGACTAGACATGTAAAGCCTTTGGATAAAAAGAGAAAAATTCAAGTTGTTTTCTCTAGGCTTTTCACCTTTTGCTTCCCAACTTCTTCAAAAGAAAAACAAGAGTATGAGGGCAAGGGGACTCCTTTCCTCCAGAGTTTTTCAATAAGACAAGTATATATTTTAAGTATAACAAACTGAATTGTTTAAATAAACAACTCAGGTGTTGCATAATAGACTTTCACGCCTCCAAACAACATGATTTTAGATTTGCCAGTTATAAAAGGAAAAGAAAAAAGAAAATATACATTTTCCCTTTTTAAAAAGTCAGTCATTTCTAACTTCACTCTCCTAACTTACAGTTTTTGGCACACATTTGGAAATTAATCATGTACTGACTCATGTGATGATATATATCATGTTACTTAATGTCTGTAGAGTTGTTTAATAGTTTATTGGTTTAGAAACATGATACGTGTTCCAGAAAGATACCCCAGGAATCTTGGAAGAAGGAGAGGAATTATTTGGGGGTTAATTGAAGTGTTGGGGCACTGGAATTGAGATTCCTAAGTGAAAAGGAAAGGTGTGGGAGCAAAGTTTGTTTATGCCTCTAGAGTGGGAACATAACCTCAGATGCCTACAGGAGTCAGCGGAGATAAATGAAAATAGTTTAAGAAGAACAGGGAGTTGCAGGATATGTGTCAGACTTGAACTGAACTACTAGGTAGTGGGAAATAGAATGGCTAGGAAGGTAAAGAACTGCCCCTGTGGCACTGGGATAATTGTTTGTGGTGGATTGAAAATTAATATTTTTAAGTGTAAGTCCTGGTCGTGTTGTTCAAATGTCCCAAAATGTCCTTTGACTGAGCTCAGGGTAATTTTTCCCAAATTTCTCAATGGAGTGTCCAACCTGACTTGAAGCTCCATCTCACTTGGAATTGCTATTCTCAAGTGAAGAGTAAGGGGATTATAATGAAGGTTGCGCCCCCTGGAATATTTTAAAAGGTTCTTATCTATCCTGGATGCCTCAATAAAATTCCTCATCCTCTGTCTTTGTAGGCACTTTTAAGCTAGCCCTTGCCTTTCTCCTCACCATTATCCTGGCCTCTTGGCCTTGCATCTGATTTTCTCCCATGAAACACACTCTCACCCTATTTAAAGAATTCTTTGTTTGGACTACTCGACTCACAACTTCACTTTCTCCAAGATTCTGTTTTGTTTCCCCTTTGCTCGACAATCTTTTCCTTTATGAAGCCGCATGTTCTTATCAGACTCAGTGCCAGCCTTCAGAAACCCAGCCAAGAGCAAAGCCCTCAGGTCCCTACACACTAAGGAAAGGAACTTAGACATGGATAATGTCACAAGAAAACTAAGGAAATTGAGAGAAAAAGTTACCCAAGAACAGCAAGAGCTCCGATAAAGGTGAATGAGTGGACAAAGAGCCTTCCCCACTTTGGCAGTGATAGCAGCCAGTGGGATTGGTTTTTGCAACAGTTAGGCTCAGCTGCTCTCCAGTTAGCAACAAGGTTTCTGCAGCCACACTGCAAATTGTGCTTGAACTTCTCATTGAATGAGGCCATAAGGAAGTAAGGGGAGAGGAGAAGCATATCTCCAGGACAAAAAAAAAGCTCAAATACCTGCCACAGGGACTATAAACCACTGTAGAACTTCACTGGAAAATAGAAAGGAAATGGGGGAGGACAACTCTTGAAATCCTTAGTGGAAGGAAACCACCGTCAAAAGTCACTGAGATTTTTGTTGTCCTTCCTCTGAAGGTCTGCTCCCCAGGAAGAAAAGCTACAGATGTTTCCTCAACAGAACACTTTGAACATAGTAGAATAGTGCAGCTATTCTAGACTTGGAGCCAGAAAACCAAGGTTCACATTCTGTCACAAACGTCATTGTTCCATCTCCCACAAGTCAGTTACCCCTCTAAATCTTGACTTCCTCATTTAAAAAAAAAGATTCATCTTGTACTATTGCACAAGAGGTAATGTGTATAAAAGAACTATCAAATACTAAAGTACCTCATTAATTTGAAGTTGCATTGTGACTTAATATTTTAGCACTTATGGTATTCATACTACGTATTTGTGATTTAAATGATACAGATTTGAAAGGAAATTTGGATTTTCAGTCCAAAACAGTGTGAGTACTAAAAGAGACCCCCAGCAGGATAGAAATAAGTAGTATAATAGTATGATGGGGTTTGCAGTCAAACCTCAGTGCAAATCCAAGGTCTGCAATGTACTAACTACATAATGGTAAATTTGACAATTTCATGCCCACATGTCCTCATCAGTGACCAATTCTTGGCATTGTTTTCAACGGGATTAAGTGAGAACGCATAGCAGAGCATAATGTTAGTTTTCTTTCTTTTTGCATTGATGTGGAGCAATAACAGGGAAGTTCTGACTGGTTGGACATGAAAAAAGAGGGAGCTGAGGACACACAAACTGCAATGTCATGTATAATAATACTTTTGTGATCAAAAAATAAAATAAAATTGGACAAAGACTGCAAATAAATTCTCAGAAAAATCTCTCCTAAAGGGCCAATCAATCAAATCTTAGCATAAGTTTGAGAGGACACACGCAGGGAGGAAAAAAAAAAAACCAAAAATGTGAGTTTAGTGATAAAAGTGAAAGAATATCTCATTTTATGTGTACTTTTCCCCTTTTATGAGATGATAAAATTATAGATTATAATAACTGGTTTTACTTAATTATATAGGCACAGTGAAACAGTTCTAATCAATAATTATCAATTATCAGTTAAAAAAAAAAAAAAGACTTATTTTGCTTACCCGGGAGAGAATATCTGCCTTAAATGTTGCTCCTTTGACTAGTCACTCACACCTACCTGGTATGTTAATAGAAAATTATTGCAAAAGAACGCAGCAGGGACTGAATATAGCTAACCTCTTCTCTTTAGCTATACCTCAACCTGGACTTACAAGTGACAGACACTTGTTAGCGCCATTTGACGGTAAAGTTAGGTGAATAAGTATATTAAGGAGATTGGTTGTTAGAAATTCTAGACAGGGGGCTTCCCTGGTGGCACAGTGGTTGAGAATCTGCCTGCCAATGCAGGGGACACGGCTTCGAGCCCTGGTCTGGGAAGATCCCACATGCCGCAGAGCAACTGGGCCCGTGAGCCACAACTACTGAGCCTGCGCGTCTGGAGCCTGTGCTCCGCAACAAGAGAGGCCATGATAGTGAGAGGCCCGCGCACCGCGATGAAGAGTGGCCCCCACTTGCCGCAATTAGAGAAAACCCTCGCACAGAAATGAAGACCCAACACAGCCATAAATAAATAAAATAAAATAAAAATAAAAATAAAAAATAAAAAAATAAAAAATCTATAGTCCAATCAACGTAATATTTCTGCCAGTAGTTCTCAGACTTGAAAATCAAAGTCACTTGGAAGACTTCTTAAACCACAAATGCTGGGCCCTGCCCTCTGTTTCTGCTTCATTAAGTCTGGGTGGGGGTCGATAATTTGTATTTCTAACAAATTCCAAGATGATGTTCTATACCACAGTTTCTCAACCTCAGCACTATTGAAATTTTGGTATGAATAATTCTTTGTTATTCAAAGGATAACAGATGAACCAAAGGAGCCAAAGAAACCAAGAAAAAGGACCTACTGTATAGCACAGGGAACTCTGCTCAATATTCTGTAATAACCTAAATGGGAAAAGAACTTGAAAAAGAATAGATACATGTATATGTATAACTGAATCACTTTGCTATACACCTGAAACTAACACAACATTGTTAACCAAATATACTCCAATATAATTTTTTTTTTAAAAAGCAATCAAAGACTAAAATTGTCTTTGTGGTGTTATCTAGCAAGAGGCCAAAAGCCCCACACCTGCTCCAACTTCAGTCTCCTGGAGCCCTCTGTTCATTTGGTATCCTCACCTTTCTCCAGGAGATTGTCCCTATTACTGGTGTATAGAATATGGGGAACTTGATCCCTTTCCTGAATGCAGAGATATGTTCCCAGAATCCAACGCTGTGAACTTGAATGCATTTTTATTGTGTCACAACCTTATTGGCTGGTAAGTCACCGCTGTTGCAGAATTTCAGACATATCGAAGGTTAAATAGGTTGTTACTGATGTTTTAGGACATTACTGTCCTAACTAACATTGTTCCAAGACCTAAACAAAAGACTACAAATGAACATTGGAACACAGTCCATTCTTATGGCAAGGGCTATCTCCTGATACCAAGTAGCTTGTCTAGAAAACACATGTGATTCATGCAAAATCACATCCTCTCTCCTTCTCTCTCTTCTATTTCTCACTTTGTCTCTCTCTCACTGAACTGCACTTTCCCCGTGTTTGAACAGTATTTTTTAAATTTTCCTTTGGATTCTCCATTAAAAATTTATTTTTGCATCCAAGAAGTATTATGTAATCTTTGTAACTTCATTATGATTGTGTATTTCCTTCATTTAATTCATTGAGTCACTTTTCTGGGGAAAAATATTACAAGAGACTTAATGGAAAATCCAATGAATAATGATGCTATTGATATCAGTAAAAGGCAGTTTCTTCCTGTTAAAGTTTAACTTTCATATTGACCCAGAATTCTTATTAAGGGAAATTTCTCAAAACATATTTTTGTTCATTTACTGAAAGAAGTCCATTAACATTGAATTCAAATTTACATTGAAACAGGAAAAACAACTTTCTTTAGAAAATGTGATTCAAAGACACAAAATGAATTCCAGAAGTCTCAAATAATGAAGACTAATAGAGGGCTGAAGAAGAGAAGAGGGTAGATTTTCTTCAAACAAATCCTGTACTCCCTTCCTCTGGCTCTTATTCCTAACACCCTTACCACAAGCCATGCCAGACCCTGCAGTTCCCTAGTTTCCTTCTCCATCTTCCTTTTGCTCTCCCTACCCCATCTCCACTAAAAAAAAAAAAAAACTGAGAAAGGCCTGAGTAGATGCCCTCTGAAGTGGGAGGATCTCTTCTCTAAGGAAGAGGAGGTTTTAGAACACGGGCAGTACAAGGTTATAAGAAAGACAAGTAAAAATTCCTGCAGAACAGGGCCAGGGCAGAGGAGAGCTCTGGGAGCTAAGCATAGGATGCTAATACTGATGCTCAGAGGGACCAGCTGCCTCAGAGACAAAGCTCAGAAGATGCCCTGGGGCTAAAGGAATTGATGTTGAAGGAAGCAGCAGAGCTAGCAAGAATGGTAACTTACCTTCACTTATAAGTTTACATTTTATTTGATATTTTGTAATACATACATACATTTTTGCATTTGAAATGTATTATATATTTAGCTTTGTGGGTTTTTAAAATTTTATGAGTTCTGATCTCATTTTAAACTAAAACTCTTGGATGTGGAAATAGTGAAACAAATCCTTAAATACCAGCATTGTAATTTTTCTCTAGTACTGTGCTCACTTATTCAACACGTCTAAAACTGAAGTGATACTTGACCTCCAAGCACTTCTTCATCAGAATCCACAGTAAAAGGAATCTCCATTCCTTCCTAGGCATTCAAACCCTGGGTATTATCACTGATGCCTCCTTCTCACTCAGTCTCCAAATCCAACTTGCTACCAAGTCTCAAACTTTCTACCTGTTAAATATTTCTGGAATCCACCTCCACCTCTGCATTTTCTGCTGGCAACGTTCTTGCTCACCTAGATGACTTCCAGAGGCTTAAGATTTGTCTCCCTCCACCCCTTCTTTTCTCCCCAGTTAATTACCCATACACGAGCTAGTGATTTTCTGAAACCCATCTCAGGCTTTACATTATCGTTAGAATAGAATCCTCACATGAGGTGTACATTTTTGCTAGTCAGTTAACTGGTCAGTCAGACTCCATTCCCTATCCGTCCCTGAAACATAACTCCAATTTTTATGTGTTTTTGAGGAAGGTGATCCCACCCATAATCTAAGTTGTCTTAAAGGGTGGGCCTTTGTTGGTTTCATCCAATCAGCACGTAACATTTGTCTGGTTCAGGAAACACATACCAACTTGAGAAAAAGAGACTGCAGGAGGTGTTTATTGGATTCTTAGGGAAAAGCAGCATTCTACTCTTCCAAGAGAGAATTGGGTGAGATTTCTTTTTTGTTTTTTAATCTTTTCCTGATGTGAATAAAGAAACACAGAACCCCTAGGAAAACTGGCAGCTATCATATGCACAAAATGGAACCATAGTTACATTAACACTGTAAGACATCTGCAGAAAGCAGAGAGGGGGACAGGTAATAAATTAGTTCCTTTTGTCCATATTTGAGTTGCTGGATATACCCTTGTCTGAAGCTCAGTTTACCACTAGAATTTTCTAGTATGAGAGCCAGTAATTTTTTTCTTTTTTTATGACTTAAGCCCATGTGAATTTCTTTCTGGCCTCTCCCAGCCTCTTTAGTCTCATCCTACCCCACTAAATGAAACTCTCTGGGCCGTATGGCCTTCTTTCAGCAGCTTGACCACATTGAGGGTTTATCAAAGAGTTTCCTACGTATTGTTCCTTCTGCCTGAAACATTCTTTACCCCTGTGCCATTACCAATGTATTGCCTCTCAGCTCCAAATTCACCTTGTTGCCTGATCTGTAAAAATAGACCTGGGCCCTTTAAATATTTTCCTTTTGGCAGCTGACATGATGTTAAGCCTTATCAGTTGAGGGCACTGGAGAGATACTGTAGGAACAAGGAGTTTCCTTCCCTTTCCAGTGTCTCATTTGCCAGGCTCCTGGAGAGCATGATTTCTTTTTCAGTGCTTGGACAATATAGTTTTCTTCAGTGTGAGATGCCTGCGTGGCACAGCTTTCTCCAGCATTTGGCCATATGTTTTCTTTAATTCTTGACTAGAGCAGTGGCTCAGATAGTGTGGGCCTGTTCCCTAACTCAGGTCATTGTTTTCTGTACCCTCAACCCCACGTGTGCACATGCTGGCCCTGAGCTGCCCTAGCCTGAGCTGCACATGGGAGTGCACTGGGTTCATATAAAGGAATCCTCTCCATTCCAATGGTACCCTCAACTCCCACTGTGTGCCCCACCCTAACTTCATGGCTGCCTACCAGTATGCCTGCCTGTTCCCTGCCCAGAGATTGTGAACCAGCTCTGGCCCAGGCCATCTGGCAATCTTCTCCACCCTCCAGTGTTCTACAAGCACATCTCTTTCAACCACCTCTTTCAATGAAAGCTGAACCTTCCTTGCAAATTTGTCCTTCCTTAGGTGTGCTACCCAGCCCTAACGTACCTTTTAGAGTTCTCTTTCCATATACATAGTGAATCTCCTATCTTAGCTTGATAATTTTTATATTAAACTTCCCCTATTTAAATTACTGTCACCTGATGGGACTCAAGACGACGCACCCCCTTTTCCTATGGCCGCTCATATTCCTGATCTCATTTTCTCCAGCAAACTTCCCTTAACCTCCAGACTTAAGTTAGATCCTCATATTAATTAGCTCTCATTGCATACCACAGATTTTTTTTTTTTTTGGTTTATAATGCTTACAAACGTAATTAATGTTTGTGTGGTTATTTGCTTAATATCTTAATTACTATCCTGGAAAGGATATGAAGAAAGGGGAAATGTCTTTCTTGGATTCCTAACATCTAACACAATGCCTGATACAACATAGCAGGCTTTCAGAATACTGATTTTTTTTTTTACTGTATATTATGTATGTATGTGAATTTTATGAAAAGCCCAAAGTAGCTATGAATGGGATAAACAGGGAGTATAAATTTAGGCAGGTGTCACTCTCTTAACCAAGTTCACTCTGGTAGGGCTAACAACATTTTGAGTTTTCAATAAATAGTTTATTAACTGATGGCAAAGAAAGTATGTTTCCTCTGACATTTGGACAGCACTCCCTTGTACCATGAAAGGAAAAAGCTTCAGAAAGTCATTTATATTCTATCAACCTCCTCAGACTAATGACTAAAGAGGGCCCCTTCTTTCCTGTCAGAATCTTGGTAGAGTGGAACATAGCCAGCATATGTGGACCCTTAGAGTTCAGAGTGAACAAGTTCAAGATGCATAATTTTATCTGATCACTAGCTGACCCCCCAGGCGTTGCTATTCAGAATGTTAACGATCGTCAAATTAAATAAATTCTGTTGTTGCTTAGTCAGGAGATAGTTCTCTTAAGATGCAGCACAGTGATGGATTAATACCGGAAAGCTGAAGCATCTGCTTTTTTGATTTTTATTTTTGGCTCGTACTGGAAGCCAGTGTTTTCTTCATTTGTTAATGGCCTTTTAATATGAATGGTCTTTCCAGATCAGCAGTTTATGGGCATCTTTCCAAACGTCAATTTGATGTTTCCTGAAGAATGACTGCTTCTTTCTGTGAAGCCCCCAAAGTAACTTTTGTATGTACTACAGAGACTATATTGTATATCAGAACATCTATAATGGGCATTTGTTGGTCTTGCTACCAAAGTCAAGACTCCCATCCTGTGGGCACAGGATCCTGATTTGGTTTTGGGGAGTCACCCTTCTCCAAGCTTCTGTCCATATGTGTAGAGTGAAGTTGACCTTACACCTGGCTCTGGGGATGCCCTTGTGGCCAAATCCTAATTCAGACAATACATTTGTGCACCACAGTTTGGTCTGGTTACAGTTTGATTCACGAATGTGCATAGGGTCTAAGTCTGGACAGCCAATCACTGAGATGCCATTCTGAGGTTTCTCTCTGAGCTTCCTGAGACCAGGACTTTCTCTTTCCTGCTGCACTTGGAGTTCTAGAGCTGCTGCAGACAGAGCCTGACTGAGGGTTGATCCAAAATAGAGGTGAGCAGAACCAAAAGATGGACTAAAATATCCAGATTCTGATAGTTTTAATATAATCTTCTCATCAAGATTCTCCGAAGATGAACTATTCTAGACTTTTCAATTATGTGGGCTTATAAATTCACTTACTGATGAATCAATTCGCGGTATTAAACACACCTTTTAATCTTGGCGAAAATCCATCCACCTGTTTTCCGATGTAAATTGATGAGCTTGAATAGATGAGAGGCAGAAAATAAGTTTTGGTCACATAGATTGGAAAAAATAAATAGTGATCAAGCACTGAGATAAGATATGCTTTTATCAGTCATTTGTTTAGTACTTAAAATACGTTTTGCAAAATTCAAGAGATGGTAGAGGTGTCAAAATATAGGCTGTCCAGCCTCTTCAATAAGTGGTGCTGGGAAAATTGGACAGATACATGTAAAAGTATGAAATTAGAACACTCCCTGACACCATGCACAAAAATAAACTCAAAATGGATTAAAGACCTAAGTGTAAGGCCAGACACTATCAAACTCTTAGAGGAAAACATAGGCAGAACACTATATGACATACATCACAGCAAGATTCTTTTTGACCCAGCTCCCAGAGAAATGGATATAAGAACACAAATAAACAAATGGGACCTAATGAAACTTAAAAGCTTTTGCACAGCAAAGGAAACCATAAACAAGACCAAAAGACAACCATCAGAATGGGAGAAAATATTTGCAAATGAAGCAACTGACAAAGGATTAATCTCCAAGATTTACAAGCAGCTCATGCAGCTCAATACCAAAAAAACGAACAACCCAATCCAAAAATGGGCAGAAGACCTAAATAGACATTTCTCCAAAGAAGATATACAGATTGCCAACAGACACATGAAAGAATGCTCAACATCATTAATCATTAGAGAAATGCAAATCAAAACTACAATGAGATATCATCTCACACCGGTCAGAATGGCCATCATCAAAAAATCTAGAAACAATAAATGCTGGAGAGGGTGGGGAGGAAGGGGAACACTCTTGCACTGTTGGTGGGAATGTAAATTGATACAGCCACTATGGAGAACAGTATGGAGGTTCCTTAAAAAACTACAAATAGAGAGAGCTACCATACGACCCAGCAATCCCACTACTGGGCATATACCCTGAGAAAACCATAGTGCAAAAAGAGTCATGTACCAAAATGTTCATTGCAGCTCTATTTACAATAGCCAGGACATGGAAGCAACCTAAATGTCCATCGACAGATGAATGGATAAAGAAGATGTGGCACATATATACAATGGAATATTACTCAGCCATAAAAAGAAATGAAATTGAGTCATTTGCAGTGAGGTGGATGGACCTAGAGTCTGTCATACAGAGTGAAGTAAGTCAGAAAGAGAAAAACAAATACCGTATGCTAACACATATATATGGAATCTAAGGGGAAAAAAAAAAAAAGGCCATGAAGAACCTAGTAGCAAGACGGGAATAAAGACACAGACCTACTAGAGAAGGGACTTGAGGATATGGGGAGGGGGAGGGGTGAGATGTGACAGGGTGAGAGAGTGTCATGGACATATATACACTACCAAATGTAAAATAGATAGCTAGTGGGAAGCAGCCGCATAGCACAGGGAGATCAGCTCGGTGCTTTGTGACCACCTAGAGGGGTGGGATGGGGAGGGTGGGAGGGAGGGAGATGCAAGAGGGAAGAGATATGGGAACATATGTATATGTATAACTGATTCACTTTGTTATAAAGCAGAAACTAACACATCATTGTAAAGCAATTATACTTCAATAAAGATGTTTAAAATATATATATATAGGCTGTCCATAAAGTCGGCAAACAGGTGCATATAATAGATTGATAGTTGATATTACAACACAATAGTGTAATTATGGATAACTTTATTTGATGTAAACCCCTCTTAAAATCTACTTTTGTGTTTTAAGACTAATTAATAGACCATAATACTGAATAATACATGTGTCTAATTCTTTCATGATGCTGTAACAAAAATACTATAGTCTGGGTGGCTTAAACAACATTTATTTCTCACAGTTCTGAAGGCTGGAGTCCAAGTTCAAGGCACCTTCAGATTCGGTGTCTGGCTTCCTGTTTCAAACACAGCTGTCTTCTTGTTGCGTCTTCATATGTTTTTATGTGGTGGAAGGGGTAAGGGAGTTCTCTGGGGTCTCTTTTCTTATTGTAGTTACTTTACAATGTGCTGTTAGTTTCAGGTGTACAGCAAAGTGATTCAGTTTTATATATATATATATATATATATATATATATATATATATATATATATATATATAAATTTTCAGATTCTTTTCAATGGTAAGTTATTACAAGATATTAACATAGTTCCCTGTGTTATATTATAGGTCCTTGCTGTTGATCTATTTTATGTATAGTAGTGTGTACTTGTTAAGCCCAAACTCCTAATTTATATCCTCCCCACCCACCCACCCCCACCCTGCTATCCCCTTTGGTAACCATAAGTTTATTTTATATGTCTGTTGAGTCTTTTTCTGGTTGTTTTTTTTTTTTAACACCTTTATTGGAGCATAATTGCTTTACAGTGGTGTGTTAGTTTCTGCCTTATAACAAATTGAATCAGCTACACATATACATATATCCTAATATCTCCTCCATCTTGTGTCTCCCTCCTTCCCACCCTCCCTATCCCACCCCTCTAGGTGGTCACAAGCACCGAGCTGATCTCCCTGTGCTATGCAGCTGCTTCCCACTAGCTATCTATTTTACATTTGGTAGTGTATATAAGTCCATGCCACTCTCTCGCTTCGCCCCAGCTTACCCTTCCCCCTCCCCGTGTCTTCGAGTCCATTCTCTACCACTGTGTCTTTGTTCCTGTCCTGCTCTTAGGTTCTTCAGAACTATTTTTTTTCTTTTTAGATTTCATATATATGGGTTAGCATATGGTATTTGTTTTTATCTATCTGACATACTTCACTCTGTATGACAGGCTCTAGGTCCATCCACCTCACTACAAATAACTCAATTTTGTTTCTTTTTATGGCTGAGTAATATTCCATTGTATATATGTGCCACGTCGTCTTTATCCATTCATCTGTCGATGGACACTTAGGTTGCTTCCATGTCCTGGCTATTGTAAATAAAGCTGCAACGAACATTGTGGTACATGACTCTTTTTGAATCATGGTCTTTTCAGGGTATACGCTCAGTAGTGGGATTGCTGGGTCGTATGGTAGTTCTATTTTTAGTTTTTTGAGGAACCTCCATACTGTTCTCCATAGTGGCTGTATCAATTTACATTCCCACAAATAGTGCAAGGAGGTTCCCTTTTCTCCACACCCTCTCCAGCATTTATTGTTTGTAGATTATTTAATGATGGCCATTCTGACTGGTGTGAGGTGATACCTCATTGTAGTTTTGATATGAATTTCTCTAATGATTAGTGATGTTGAGCATTCTTTCATGTGTTTGTTGGCGATCTGCATATCTTCTTAGGAAGAGTGTCTATTTAGGTCTTCTGCCCATTTTGGATTGGGTTGTTTGTTTTTTTGATATTGAGTTGCATGAGCTGCTTGTAAATTTTGGAGATTAATCCTTTGTCAGTTGCTTCATTTGTAAATACTTTCTCCCATTCTTAGGGTTGTCTTTTTGCCTTGTTTATGGTTTCCTTTGCTGTGCAAAAGCTTTTAAGTTTCATTAGGTCCCATTTGTTTATTTATTTTTTTTTAATTCCATTCCTCTGAATGTGGGTCAAAAAGGATCTTGCTGTGATTTATGTCATAGAGTGTTCTGCCTATGTTTTCCTCTAAGAGTTTATAGTGTCTTGTCTTACATTTAGGTCTTTAATCGATTTTGAGTTTATTTTTGTGTATGGTGTTAGGGAGTGTTCTAATTTCATTCTTTTACATGAAGCTGTCCAGTTTTCCCAGCACCACTTATTGAAAAGGCTGTCTTTTCGCCATTGTATATTCTTGCCTCCTGTATCAAAAATAAGGTGACCTTATGTGTGTGAGTTTATCTCGTGGCTTTCTATCCTGTTCCATTGATCTATATTTCTGTTTTTGTGCCAGTACCATACTGTCTTGATTACTGTAGCTTTGTAGTACAGTCTGAAGTCAGGGAGCCTGATTCCTCCAGCTCTGTTTTTCTTTCTCAAGATTGCTTTGGCTGTTCGGGTTCTTTTGTGTTTCCATACAAATTGTGAAATTTTTTGTTCTAGTTCTGTGAAAAATGCCATTAGGAGTTTGATAGTGATTGCATTGAATCTGTAGATTGCTTTGGGTAGTATAGTCATTTTCACAATGTTGATTCTTCCAATCCAAGAACATGGTATATCACTCCATCTGTTTGTATCATCTTTAATTTCTTTCATCAGTGTCCTATAGTTTTCTGCATACAGGTCTTTTGTCTCCTTAGGTAGGTTTATTCCTAGGTATTTTATTCTTTGTGTTGCAGTGGTAAATGGGAGTGTTTCCTTAATTTCTTTTTCAGATTTTTCATCATTAATGTATAGGAATGCAAGAGATTTCTGTGCATTAATTTTGGATCCTGCTACTTTACCAAATTCATTGATTAGCTCTAGTAGTTTTCTGGTGCCATCTTTAGGATTCTCTATGTAGAGTATCATGTCATCTGCAAACAGTGACAGCTTTACTTTTTCTTTTCTGATTGGGATTCCTTTTATTTCTTTCTCTTCTCTGATTACTGTGGCTAAAAATTCCAGAACTACGTTGAATAATAGTGGTGAGAGTGGACAATCTGCATTTGTTTTAACAGATACATCAAACATACCAGGTTACTTTCACTTCCTGTTGTATCAGAAAGCTTCGTTTGTTCCCCTGGAATTCAAAACGAGAAATAAGAAATCAAAAGGGGCAAAAAACAGTACAAAACAAAATTCTTCCTCAATTCCCTATAAGTTAGGGTCATTTAAGAATAGAGGTTCTGGAATCAGATTGCTATCTGCAGTCTGAGGATTGAAATCTAAGGATTGAAATTCAGTCCTTAGAGCAGAGGTGGGAAAGCCCCCCACCCATGCTCACCCACTTGCATGCCATCGACAGCATCATTATTAGTTTGGGCTTGTTTATTTGCTGTGTCTAGCATGGCACACACACATCTGTTTGTGAGAATTCATGCTGCCCATTTTGTTCATTGGTTCTTCACTTCTCACTCCAGAAAGGCATATCCAAGAGGAAGGGGCAGGACCTAGCACATCACTTTAAAAAGCCTGGGAATCCTTGTTCTGGGGACATTCTATACTTAATGCCACACACACTGCTGTCCTGCCACCTACATAGTCAGGATCTCCTACTGCCTAGTTCACTTCGGATGGGGTAAATCAAAAGATTTACCCCTGACTTTTTTTCTGAAGCTCCAGCTGCCAGAAGAAAGGTGGCAAAAACTGGAGGGGGACCATGGAAAGAGCCTTGGAGTTGCAGATGTGGACTTGGAGTTACAGAGGAGTCCCTCATTATCCTGAGAAGGTCCTGGGTTCTGGAAGTCCTCACCACAGAACAGCAGAAGCACTTTTGCTCAGACAAAGCTTTCTCTCATGGCAGAAATAAGGATTGCTCTGTCCAGCTTAGTCTCTATAGCTACACTGTGGCTGCTGCTGTTGTGGGGAAAGGGATTAGACGAGATGGCAGTGGGGAAAAAGGAAAGAGAGAGAGGACTGAGTTGGTTTTGACCCGAGCTAGACCAAAAGTCGCCATACATCTCTCTCTTACTGTCTTTCAGTGTTTGCTAGTGACATTGAGTGAATTCTTACAAAAACAGAATTGTTTTCAAAATATCACACCTCTCCCATCATAGCCAAACCCACATTTTTGAAATGCATTATTGTTGGGTGGGGATACAGTTCAAGCATGTGCTTATGATGGCAACAGTAAGCACAGACATATGAATTTCCTCTGGGGACACTGGGTCTTCATTTAGACAGGGGTGTGGATGACTGGCATGATGTGATGTGGCTGTAAAACACAGGATGAGACAAACTAACTCAAATCAGACATGTTGATCCGAGAAATTATTTCAACCTCCCTTTCAACACCCTTAAAAGTTAGAAGAGTTCCTCCTAAGATTGACACAAGTAAAATGAATAAGTCCCAACAATATGCCTTCCTCACCACAACCCTGACTGCAGCACTGTGCTGTGCTGAGCATGCCTCATCATGACTAGAGGAGACCTGAATTAATCCACTTGGCTTTCTGGTGGAAAGATGAGTTGTTCCCTAAGAAATCATTGTCCACAGTTTATAGCAGAATAGTGTGTAAAAAGCCAACAGAAACCAACTAAAAACCTATCAGCCCTCATAACTGAACCCCAAATGTGTGACACAGAGCAGCAGAGAGAAGATGGAACTCACCTCGGTGCCGTCTAAGGCAGCACAATAGGTGGAAACAGGTAATGAATAGAGGTAAAGCCCCCAAAGGAAGCAAACTATAAAGGGTCCATTGTTGGTCCACCATCTCTTCCTTGGAGGGTGGTCCTGAGGCAGTCCTTGTATCTGGAATGTTAGTCAGTACTAAAGATGGTTAAGAAATATGAGATACATTATGTAACACCCTCTGAATTGTCAGAACTTGAATGGAGTTCCAGCTGATGCCTCTATTTCCCTTTCAAGAGGCTTCTCCCAAGAACCCCAGGACTCAGTACTCTCACCCACCTCTTGCTTTATTGCTGAGCATATGTGAATGACTCCAGGTTATAATTTATCTTTTGAAAAGTTTTTTATTCTGCTAGGGTTAATCCCCTGGAAAACAATATCCATAACAACATTTGGAAAGCATTTTACCACACCCTTTCATTACATTGTCTTATTTAATTTTCATATTCACCACTTAAGAAAAGTAAGGAATATTTTTTATCCAGTCACTTGCCTTGAGAAGAGCAATTGTCCCAAGACTTGCCCAAGGTCTCATAGCTAGTAAATGGCAGTTGAGACTCAAGCCAACATGCTTCTGAAACTAAATTGAAGTTCATTTAACACAGTGCCTTTTTGTTGTCTCATAACCCTAATATCTCCAAATACTTTTATTATCTTCAGATACCTTTGGTATCTCTAGATATGCTTCTCTGGGCATACAGCTGGTTCCCATTACTATTGATCAGTGTTAATGTGTATTAAGGCCCTTTTTGTTCACGATAGGTTGCAACTTACTAGTGGGTCGTGGAACAATTTAACAGATAAAAAATAACTTCAAAAAATGAAACATAACAAAATAGAAAATATCAGAATTCATCGCATATCTTTCGATTTTGTACTTGTGTTAATATTTTTTATGTAGGAAAGCTTTATTTCTAGATATATTAACATAGTTACATATTCCTTCCCCATATACTTGGTTTTGGGGTAAATGTGGTCACGGGCTACTGGATCTGGGCATGAAATGGTTTGGTAATTGAGCGGTAACAAATGCTGTATTGTTCATGCGGCAGCTATTGTTTAGGTTGGGCAAGCAGCCAAATCATTACCAAGAGTGACAAACTCGGCTGTCTGGGGGAGGGGAATGGATAGGAATAGGGACTAAGATTCCGACAACAGATAACCTAATACAGACAAATCCACTCAATTAAGAAGATGCAACTTGTAATACTTTCCAACCACTTAACAATCTAGTTTCCTTAATTTTATTTGGCAAGTTTGATACTTACTTATAAGAGGGTGTTCTGAATTATTTTGAGTCCATTTTGAGATAGAAAGACAAGATAAAGAATTGAAATTGATTGTGAAAACAATGAGGGTTATACTCAGGTGTGTCCAAAATCAGAGCTAGTCTCTGAGAAGACTCCTGCATTTACATACTAACAGATAATCCAATAATCCAGCTCAAAGGCAGTTTGCAAAATTTGTAGATCATCACCTCAAGATCATGGACACAAAGTAAACCCCTGGGTTTATTTTGAATCTCAAACAAAGACTGTATAAATACAACACAATCTTCCTCTCTCTGCTTTGACTCCCTCTTTCCCACTCCTTAAGTATAAGGACACAATTCAGCCTATATGACACCCTTTGGCACTTGAATAACAAGATGAACATTCATCAGGTGTCCCAAGTGAGTATAGAAGGCCACGAGGAAAGACTTTTGATGACATGGTGGGAACTATTTGTGAAATAAAGATTGTGCTTCTCCATGAAAAGCTGCTCAACATCATTAATTATTAAAGAGATGCAAATCAAAACTACAATGAGGTATCACCTCACACCAGTTAGAATGGACATCATCAGAAAATCTACAAACAACAAATGCTGGAGAGGGTGTGGAGAAAAGGGAACCCTCTTGCATTGTTGGTGGGAATGTAAATTGATACAGCCACTATGGAGAACAGTATGGAGGTTCCTTAAAAAACTAAAAATTGAATTACCATATGACCCAGCAATCCCACTACTGGGCATATACCCAGAGAAAACCATAATTCAAAAAGACACATACACCCCAATGTTCATTGCAGCACTATTTACAGTAGCCAGGTCATGGAAGCAACCTAAATGCCCATTGACAGACAAATGGATAAAGAAGATGTGGTACACATATGCAATGGAATATTACTCAGCCATAAAAAAGAACGAAACTGGGTCACTTGTTGAGACATGGATGGATCTAGAGACTGTCATACAGAGTGAAGTAAGTCAGAAAGAGAAAAACAAATATTGTATATTAATGTATATATGTGGAACCTAGAAAAATGGTACAGATGAACCTGTTTGCAGGGCAGAAATTGAGACACAGGTGCAGAGAACAAACGTATGGACACCAAGGGGGGAAAGCGGTGGGGGGTGGGGGTGGTGGTGTGACGAATTGGGCAATTGGGATTGACATGTATACACTGATGTGTATAAAATTGATGACTAATAAGAAACTGCTGTATAAAAAAATAAATGAAATAAAATTCAAAAATTCAAAAAAAAAAGAATGGATAAACAACAAGGTCTTACTGTATAGCACAGGGAACTATATTCAATATCTTGTGATATACCATAATGGAAAAGAATATGAAAAAAATAGTGTATATATAGGTATAACTGAATCACCTTGCTGTATACCTGAAACTAACACAACTATACATGAATAAAATAAATTTTTCTTAAAAGTAAATAAATAAATAAATAAATAAAGATTGTGCTTCTCACCCTGCTCACTCATACACCCCCACTTTCCTGCTAAGATGGCTTTGTGAAGCTCCTAATCAGGAATTGACCAAAGGAAGATTGGGGAGGACAGAGTTGCAGGCCAGTGTGTGTTTCAGTGGCTGTTCTATTGACTTTCCCTCTGGGACTTTGCTCTGCAAAGTGCTTTTCTTCCTTCTCAGAGATAATTGCTTCCCCAACAGCATCCAAACCCCCACTCTGTCACAACCATGTTTACACATGGACCAATTCTTAACTTGAATATAAAAAGCAAAGCAGAGTCAGATATAAAAACAGGAAAATTCCCAGTACCTCCTAAGAAAGATATTTCAAGGGGAAAAAATGAAAGATTTTCTATCATACCTCCAAAATTTATTTACTAAAAGCATGGTTCTGAAATATAATTTCAGAGTATATATTTTTTTAAATAAATAAATTTATTTATTTATTTTATTTTGGTTGCATTGGGTCTTCATGGCTGTGCGTGGGCTTTCTCTATTTGTGGCAAGCAGGGGCTACTCTTCATTGCAGTGCGCGGGCTTCTCATTGCGGTGGCTTCTCTTGTTGCGGAACACAGGCTCTAGGCATGCAGGCTTCAGTAGTTGTGGCTCATGGGCTCAGTAGTTGTGGCTTGCGGGCTCTAGAGCACAAGCTCAGTAGTTGTGGCACACGGGCTTAGTTGCTCTGTGGCATGTGGGATCTTCCCGGTCCAGGGCTCGAACCCATGTCCCCTGCATTGACAGGTGGATTCTTAACCACTGTGCCACCAGGGAAGTCCTCAGAGTATATTTTTCTCCTCACCTCATACTCAGTTCATTGAGTACTCCCTGGTACATAAAGAAAATAATTTTTCTTTGACACTCTTCCCGTTATGTTTGTTTTCATCACTCCACGAAAGGAAAATCCACACCCAATTCAAAGACGATTTCTAAGTAATTCATTTGACTATTGTGAAGGAAGCAAGGATGATCCAAAGAAATATGACACAGTTCCACCTTGCCAGTATATCATAACCCTTCATGAAATAAAAGACATTTCCCCACATTTCTACAGTACAAAGAAACCTGTGATAAATGAGAGGCAAAAACCTTAAATGGCATAAAATTACTAGAAAATAGAAATCACTTCCTCTAGTGTAAACATGAAAGGCTTCATAAAGAATTAGGAAATGAGCTGGGCTTGACAGAAGAGGTAGAATTTTGATAGGTGGAGGCAGATTGGTGTGAGTCCAATAGTGTAAGCACTGGGAATGTTCTTCACGGGACTCAATAAAAGAGTGGCTTTATGAAATAAGTTTATTAGGCAAATTAAGTATACTAGGAAGATTTTTGGCTGAAATGAACCAAAAGCGGGAAAACTTTAAAGACAAGGAGTTCATAAAACTAATTGGAATTTTAGAAGGAAGATAGTGAACGTCTGAGATGATCATGAAGCTCCAGGAGAGAACCAATCACAGAGTGGAAGGCTGTTGACAGACAAGAGTAGAAGATCAAAGCAAAGTCCTGATGAATTCCTAATAGGCTCAGAAGCATTAATCATCAATGTGATAAGAAAGGCGGTGATAAGAAGGTGGGAGAGTAGAAAATTAGAAGAGTAGAAATCTTCAGAGAGAACTTAAAAGGCCCTTCATGTCTCCTACACTGCTCTTAGACTTCCCCCTCACTACTTCATCCTTCACACTCTTTGTTCCAGTCATTCCCTAGAGGCATTGGGTTTAGGATGGAATACTGCCTCCCTTCCCTCTGAAGTTAGGCCCCCTTCTCCCCAAGGGAGACAGATCGTAGATCCCAATTTCATCTCTGACTTGAGTTAACACTTATCCTTCCCAAACTATTCCAAAAAATTGCAGAAGAAGGAAAGCTTCTGGACTCATTTTACAAGGCCAGTAATATCCTGATATCAAAACCAGACAAGAATACTACAAGAAAAGAATATTTTAGGGCAATATTCCTAATGAACATAGATGCAAAAATCATGGTGTATGATCCTGTTACAAAAACAGACAAAGATAACAGAAAAAAAGGGAAAATTACAGCCAATATCAATGATAAACATAGATGGAAAAATCTTCACACATATATTAGCAAACCAAATCCAACAATACATTAAAAGAATCATACACCATGATCAAGTGGGATTTTTCCCATGGATGCAAGGATGGTTCAATATCTGCAAATCAGTCAGCATGATATACCACATTAACAAATTGAAGAATAAAAACCATGTGATCATCTCAACAGATTCAGAAAAAGCTTTTGACAAAATTCAACATCCATTTCTAATAGAAATGCTCTATAAAGTAGGTACAAAGTAGGTATGGAGGGAACGTACCTCAGCATCATAAAGGCCACATATAAGAAGTCCACAGCTAACAACATATTCAATGGTGAAAAGCTGAAAGCATTTCTTCTAAGGTCAGGAAAAAGACAAGGATACCCACTCTCTTCATTTTTATTCAACATAGTATTGGAAGTCCTAGCCACAGAAATCAGACAAGAAAAAGAAATAAAAGGAATCAAATTGGAAAGAAGTAAAACTGTCGCTGTTTGCAGATGATATGATACTATACATAGAATTTTTCTATATTCCCTCACCTCCCTTCCTCTTGCTCCATCAATCCAAAACACTTGAACCTGTCTTGGCAAGAATTGACTCTGGTAAGAAGTGCAGCAGCTTTCCTGCCCTGAATTTTATTTTATTTTATTTTTTTAACATCTTTATTGGAGTATAATTGCTTTACAATGGTGTGTTAGGTTCTGCTTTATAACAAAGTGAATCAGTTATACATATACATATATCCCCATATCTCTTCCCTCTTGCGTCTCCCTCCCTCTCACCCTCCCTATCCCATCCCTCTAGGTGGTCACAAAGCACTGAGTTGATCTCCCTGAGCTATGTGGCTGCTTCCCACTAGCTATCTATTTTACTTTTGGTAGTGTATATACGTCCATGCCACTCTCTCACTTTGTCCCAGCTTACCCTTCCCCCTCCCCGTATCCTCAAGTCTATTCTCTAGTAGGTCTGCATCTTTATTCCCATCTTGCCCCTAGGTTCTTCATGACCATTTTTTTTTTAGATTCCATATATATGTGTTAGCATACTGCATTTTTTTTTTCTCTTTCTGACTTACTTCACTCTGTATGACAGTCTCTAGGCCCATCCACCTCACTACAAATAACTCAGTTTCATTCCTTTTTATGGCTGAGTAATATTCCATTGTATATATGTGCGACATCTACTTTATCCATTCATCTGTTGATGGACACTTCGGTTGCTTCCATGTCCTGGCTACTATAAATAGAGCTGCAATGAACATTTTGGTACATGACTCTTTTTGAATTATGGTTTTCTCAGGGTATATGCCCAGTAGTGGGATTGCTGGGTCGTATGGTAGTTCTATTTTTAGTTTTTTAAGGAACCTCCATACTGTTCTCCATAGTGGCTGTATCAATTTACATTCCCACCAACAGTGCAAGAGAGTTCCCTTTTCTCCACACCCTCTCCAGCATTTATTGTTTCTAGATTTTTTGATGATGGCCATTCTGACCGGTGTGAGATGATATCACATTGTAGTTTTGATTTGCATTTCTCTAATGATTAATGATGTTGAGCATTCTTTCATGTGTCTGTTGGCAATCTGTATATCTTCTTTGCAGAAATCTCTATTTAGGTCTTCTGCCCATTCTTGGATTGGGTTGTTTGTTTTTTTAATGTTGAGCTGCATGAGCTACTTGAAAATTTTGGAGATTAATCCTTTGTCAGTTGCTTCATTTGCAAATATTTTCTCCCATTCTGAGGGTTGTCTTTTTGTCTTGTTTATGATTTCCTTGGCTGTGCAAAAGATTTTAAGTTTCATTAGGTCGCATTTGTTTATTTTTGTTTTTATTTCCATTTCTCTAGGAGGTGGGTCAAAAAGGATCTTGCTGTGATTTATGTCATAGAGTCTTCTGACTATATTTTCCTCTAAGAGTTTGATGGTGTCTGGCCTTACATTTAGGTCTTTAATCCATTTAGAGTTTATTTTTGTGTATGGAGTTAGGGAGTGTTCTCATTTCATTCCTTTACATGTAGCTGTACATTTTTCCCAGCACCACTTATTGAAGAGGCTGTCTTTTCTGCATTGTATATTCTTGCATCCTTTATCAAAGATAAAGTGACCATATGTACGTGGGTTTATCTCTGGGCATTCTATCCTGTTCCACTGATCTATATTTCTGTTTCTGTGCCAGTACCATACTGTCTTGATTACTGTAGCTTTGTAGTATAGTCTGAAGTCAGGGAGTCTGATTCCTCCAGCTCCGTTTTTCTTTCTCAAGATTGCTTTGACTATTCGGGGTCTTTTGTGTTTCCATACAAATTGTGATTTTTTTGGTTCTAGTTCTGTGAAAAATGCCAGTGGTAGTTTGATAGGGATTGCATTGAATCTGTAGATTGCTTTGGGTAGTATAGTTATTTTCACAATGTTTATTCTTCCAATCCAAGAACATGGTACATCTCTCCATCTATTTGTATCATCTTAATTTCTTTCATCAGTGTCTTATAATTTTCTGCATACAGGTCTTTTGTCTCCTTAAGTAGGTTTATTCCTAGATATTTTATTCTTTTGGTTGCAATGGTAAATGCGAGTGTTTTCTTAATTTCACTTTCAGATTTTTCATCATTAGTGTATAGGAATGCAAGAGATTTCTGGGCATTAATTTTGTATCCTGCTACTTTACCAAATTCATTGATTAGCTCTAGTAGTTTTCTGGTAGCATGTTTAGGATTCTCTATGTATAATATCATGTCATCTGCAAATAGTGACAGCTTTATTTCTTCTTTTCCAATTTGGATTCCTTTTATTTCTTTGTCTTCTCTGATTGCTGTGGCTAAAACTTCCAAAACTATGTTGAATAATAGTGGTAAGAGTGGGCAACCTTGTCTTGTTCCTGATCTTAGTGGAAATGGTTTCAGTTTTTCACCATTGAGGACAATGTTGGCAGTGGGTTTGTCATATATGGCCTTTATTATGTTGAGGAAACTTCCCTCTATGCCTACTTTCTCGAGGGTTTTTATCATAAATGGGTGTTGAATTTTGTCGAAAGCTTTCTCTGCATCTATTGAGATGATCATATGGTTTTTCTCCTTCAAGTTGTTAATATGGTGTATCACGTTGATTGATTTGCATATATTGAAGAATCCTTGCATTCCTGGGATAAACCCCACTTGATCATAGTGTATGATCCTTTTAATGTGCTGTTAGATTCTGTTGGCTAGTATTTTTTGAGGATTTTTGCATCTATGTTCATCAGTGATATTGGCCTGTAGTTTTCTTTCTTTGTGATATCTTTGTCTGGTTTTGGTATCAGAGTGATGGTGGCCTCCTAGAATGAGTTTGGGAGTGTTCCTCCCTCTGCTATATTTTGGAAAAGTTTGAGAAGGATAGGTGTTAGCTCTTCTCTAAATGTTTGATAGAATTCGCCTGTGAAGCCATCTGGCCCTGGGCTTTCGTTTGTTGGAAGATTTTTAATCACAGTTTCAATTTCAGTGCTTGTGATTCGTCTGTTCATATTTTCTGTTTCTTCCTGGTTCAGTCTCGGAAGGTTGTGCATTTCTAAGAATTTGTCCATTTCTTCCAGGTTGTCCATTTTATTGGCATACAGTTGCTTGTGGTAATCTCTCATGATCCTTTGTATTTCTGCAGTGTCAGTTGTTACTTCTCCCTTTTCATTTCTAACTCTGTTGATTTGAGTCTGCTCCCTATTTTTCTTGATGAGCCTGGCTAATGGTTTATCAATTTTGTTTATCTTCTCAAAGAACAAGCTTTTAGTTTTATTGATCTTTGCTATCATTTCCTTCATTTCTTTTTCATTTATTCTTTTTTAAAATTTATTTATTTTATTTATTTTTGGCTGTTTTGGGTCTTCGTTGCTGCACGTGGGCTTTCTCTAGTTGTGGTGAGCGGGGGCCACTCTTCGTTGCGGTTCATGGGCTTCTCACTGCGGTGGCTTCTCCTGTTGCGGAGCATGGGCTCTAGGCGTGCGGGCTTCAGGAGTTGTGGCTCGCGGGCTCTAGAGCGCAGGCTCAGTAGTTGTGGCGCACGGGCTTAGTTGCTCCACGGCATGTGGGATCCTCCCGGGCCAGGAATCGAACCCGTGTCCCCTGCATTGGCAGGCGGATTCTTAACCACTGCTCCACCAGGGAAGCCCTTCATTTATTCTTGATCTGATCTTTATGATTTCTTTCCTTCTGCTAACTTTGGGGGTTTTTTGTTCTTTCTCTAATTGCTTTTGGTGTAAGGTTAGGTTGTTTATTTGAGATGTTTCTTGTTTCTTAAGGTAGGATTGTATTGCTATAAACTTCCCTCTTAGAACTGCTTTTGCTGCATCCCATAGGTTTTGGGTCATCATGTTTTCATTGTCATTTGTTTCTAGGTATTTTTTGATTTCCTCTTTGATGTCTTCAGTGGTCTCTTGGTTATTAAGTAGTGTGTTGTTTAGCTTCCATGTGTTTGCATTTCTTACAGATTTTTTCCTGTAATTGATATCTAGTCTCATAGCGTTGTGGTTGGAAAAGATACTTGATACGATTTCTATTTTCTTAAATTTAGCAAAGCTTGATTTGTGACCCAAGATATGATCTATCCTGGAGAATGTTCCATGAGCACTTGAGAAGAATGTGTATTCTGTTGTTTTTGGATGGAATGTCCTATAAATATCAATTAAGTCCATCTTGTTTAATGTATCACTTAAAGCTTGTGTTTCCTTATTTATTTTCATTTTGGATGATCTGTCCATTGGTGAAAGTGGGGTGTTAAAGTCCCCTACTATGATTGTGCTACTGTCGATTTCCCCTTTTATAGCTGTTAGTATTTGCCTTATGTATTGAGGTGCTCCTATGTTGGGTGCCTAAATATTTACAATTGTTATATCTTCTTCTTGGATTGATCCCTTGATCATTATGTTGTGTCCTTCTGTCTCTTGTAATAGTCTTTGTTTTAAAGTCTATTTTGCCTGATATGAGAATTGCTACTCCAGCTTTCTTTTGATTTCCATCTGCATGGAATATCTTTCTCCAGCCCCTCACTTTCATTCTGTATGTGTCCCTAGGTCTGAAGTGGGTCTGTTGTAGACAGCATATATACGGGTCTTGTTTTTGTATCCTTTCAGCCAATCCTTGTCTTTTGGTTGGAGCATTTAATCCATTTACATTTAAGGTAATTATTGATATGTATGTTCCTATTACCATTTTCTTAATTGTTTTGGGTTTATTATTGTAGGTCTTTTCCTTCTCTTGTGTTTCCTGCCTAGAGAAGTTCCTTTAGCATTTGTTGTAAAGCTGGTTTGGTAGTGCTGAATTCTCTTAGCTTTTGCTTGTCTGTAAAGGTTTTAATTTCTCCGTCAAATCTGAACGAGACCCTTGCTGGGTAGCGTAATCTTGGTTGTAGGTTTTTCTCCTTCATCACTTTAAATATGTCTGCCACTCCCTTCTGGCTTGCAGAGTTTCTGCTGAAAGTTCAGCTGTTAACCTTATGGGGATTCCCTTATGTGTTATTTGTTGTTTTTCCCTTGCTGCTTTTAATATTTGTTCTTTGTAATTAATTTTTGATAATTTGATTAATATGTGTCTTGGCATGTTTCTCCTTGAATTTATCCCGTATGGGACTCTCTGTGCTTCCTGGACTTGATTAACTATTTCCTTTCCCATATTAGGGAAGTTTTCAATTATAATCTCTTCAAATATTTTCTCAGTCCCTTTCTTTTTTTCTTCTTCTTCTGGGACCCCTATAATTCTAATGTTGGTGATGTAATTTTGTCTCTGAGGTCTCTGAGACTGTCCTCAGTTCTTTTCATTCTTTTTTCTTTACTCTGCTCTGCAGTAGTTATTTCCACTATTTTATCTTCCAGGTCACTTATCTGTTCTTCTGCCTCAGTTATTCTCCTATTGATTCCTTCTAGAGAATTTTTAATTTCATTTATTATGTTGTTCATCATTGTTTGTTTGCTCTTTAGTTCTTCTAGGTCCTTGTTAAACGTTTCTTGTATTTTCTCTATTCTATTTCCAAGACTTTGGATCATCTTTACTATCATTATTCTGAATTCTTTTTCAGGTAGGTTGCCTATTTCCTCTCCATTTGTTAGGTCTGGTGGGTTTTTACCTTGCTCCTTCATCTGCTGTGTGTTTTTCTCCTATGTTGCTTAACTTACTGTGTTTGGGGTCTCCTTTTTGCAGGCTGCAGGTTCGTAGTTCCCGTTGTTTTTAGTGTCTGTCCCCAGTGGCTGAGGTTGGTTCAGTGGTTTGTGTAGGCTTCCTGGTGGAGGGGACTAGTACCTGTGTTCTAGTGGATGAGGCTGGATCTTCTCTTTTTGGTGGGCAGGTCCATGTCTGGTGTTGTGTTTTGGGGTGTCTGTGGCCTTGTTATGATTTTAGGCAGCCTCTGTGCTAATGGGTGTGGTTGTGTTCCTGTCTTGCTAGTTGTTTGGCATAGGGTGTCCAGCACTGTAGCTTGCTGGTCGTTTAGTGGAGCTTGGTCTTGGCGTTGAGATGGAGATCTCTGGGAGATTTTCACCGTTTGATATTATGTGGAGCTGGGAGGTCTCTTGTGGACCAGTGTCCTGAAGTTGGCTCTCCCACCTCAGAGGCACGGCCCTGATGCCTGGCTGGAGCACCAAGAGCCTGTCCTCCACATGGCTCAGAATAAAAGGGAGGAAAAGAAAGAAAGAAAGAAAGATGAAGATAAAATAAAATACAGTAAAGTAAAATAAAGTTATTAAAATAAAAATAATTATTAAGAAAAAAATTTTTTAAGTAATAAGAAAACAAAACAAACAAACAAAAAAAACGGACAGACAGAACCCTAGGACAAAGCAAAGCTATACAGACAAAATCACACACAGAAGCATACACATACACACTCACAAAAGGAGAAAAAGGGAAAAATATATATATATATCTTTGCTCCCAAAGTCCACCTCCTCAATTTGGGATGATTCGTTGTCTATTCAGGTATTCCACAGATGCAGGTACATCAAGTTGATTGTGGAGATTTAATCCGCTGCTCCTGAGGCTGCTGGGAGAGATTTCCCTTTCTCTTTGTTCGCACAGCTCCCGGGGTTCAGCTTTGGATTTGGACCCGCCTCTGCATGTAGGTCACCTGAGGGCGTCTGTTCCCCGCCCAGACAGACCGGGGTTAAAGGAGCAGCTGCTTCGGGGGCTCTGGCTCACTCAGGCGGGGGGGAGGGAGGGGTACGGGTGCGGGGCGAGCCTGTGGCGGCAGAGGCCAGCGTGACGTTGCACCAGCCCGAGGCGCGCCATGCGTTCTCCCGGGGAAGTTGTCCCTGGATCACGGGACCCTGGCAGTGGCGGGCTGCACAGGCTCCCGGGAGGGGCGGTGTGGAGAGTGACCTGTGCTCGCACACAGGCTTCTTGGTGGCGGCAGCAGCAGCCTTAGCGTCTCATGCCCGTCTCTGGGGTCCGCGCTGATAGCCGTGGCTCGCGCCCGTCTCTGGAGCTCCTTTAAGTGGCGCTCTTAATCCCCTCTCCTCGCGCACCAGGAAACAAAGAGGCAAGAAAAAGCCTCTTACCTCTTCGGCAGCTCCAGACTTTTTCCCGGACTCCCTCCCGGCTAGCTGTGGTGCACTAGCCCCTTCAGGCTGTGTTCACCCCGCCAACCCCAGTCCTCTCCCTGCGATCCGACCGAAGCCGAGCCTCAGCTCCCAGCCCCCGCCCGCCCCGGCGGGTGAGCAGACAAGCTTCTCGGGCAGGTGAGTGCTGCTCGGCGCCGAGCCTCCGTGCGGGAATCTCTCCGCTTTGCCCTCCGCACCCCTGTGGCTGCGCTCTCCTCCGTGGCTCCGAAGCTTCCCCCCTCTGCCACCCACAGTCTCCGCCCGCGAAGGGCCTTCCTAGTGTGTGGAAACCTTTCCTCCTTCACAGCTCCCTCCCACTGGTGCAGGTCCCATCCCTATTCTTTTGTCTCTCTTTTTTCTTTTGCCCTACCCAGGTATGTGGGGAGTTTCTTGCCTTTTGGAAGGTCTGAGGTCTTCTGCCAGCGTGCAGTAGGTGTTCTGTAGGATTTGTTCCACATGTAGATACATTGCTGATGTATTTGTGGGGAGGAAGTTGATCTCCACGTCTTACTCTTCCGCCATCTTGAAGCTCTCTCCTCAGATATATGATTTACAAATATTTTTTCACATTCTGTGAGTTGTCTCTTCACTCTCTTGATAGTGTCTTTTTTTGGGGGGGGCATCTTTTTTCTTTTTTTCCCACACACACACACACACACACACTGTATTTTATTTTTAAAAGAGATAAATAAACTGACACCAAGCATTGTAAATGTATGACCACAACAAAAGCAACAATGATTGCAATTACTAAACACGAAACACACTCATACTATGTCATAATATTGACATTCAGTCCAGTAATCCTCCACTGTACTTTTTTTTTTTACTTTGCAATGAAAATTGATTTGTATATTCTTTGCCTCTGAGTCCTTGTGGGATTTTTTTTTTTATTCAAACAGAAAGTCACAAAAATTATAATCATCCTCATCAGTTCACTCAGTCCCATGTAATTAATTTTTTTTCATCTTGATCTTTTGTTAGCACTTTTATGAATTCATCAGTTTTCCATTAGAGTTCTGAAAATGCTTCTTCATTCAGTTCAGCAGTATAGTCAGTTACCAGAAACCTGTACTTGTCAGAGTCTTTTCCATGAATTCCTTGACGATGAAACCCTTTTACAGGAACATTTTTGCAAAAGCATCAGAGTACACCCAGAAACTGTCTGTAAATGACAAAAGACTTAAAAATGACCGCAGTTAAAGATTTGATGAAAGTTCATAATAATGCAATTGACTCGATAGTGTCTTTTGATGCACAAATTTTTTAATTTTTATGAAGTACAATTCATCTATTTATTCTTTTGTTGCTTATGTTTTTGAAATTGTACCAAAAAACTATTAACAAATCCAAGATCATGAAGATTTACTTCTATGTATTCTTCTAAGGAAACATAGCATTATAGTTTTATATAAACAGAGATTTTATTTTAGTTTTTATATTTAAATATCTGATCTATTTTAACTTGTTTTTTGTATATTGTGTGAGGTAGAGTTCCAAATTCATTCTTTTGCATGTGGATATCCAATTGTCCCAGCATCATTTATTGAAGAAAGTATACTTTTCCCATTGAATGGTCTTGGCACTCTTGTTAAAAATCAATTTACCAAACATGTATGGATTTATTCTGGACTCTTAGTTCTCTTCCATTGATGTATATATCCATTTTTACATGAGTCCCAAACTCTTAGTTACTGTAGTTTTGTAGTAAGCTTTGAAATAGAGAAACAGGAGTTCTCCGATTTTGTTCTTCTTTTTCAAGGTTTTTGGGTTTTTTTTTTTTTTTGGCTATTTAGGGTTTATTGTAATTCTAAATGAATTTTAGGATCAGCTTTTTCATTTATGCAATATATATATTATATACATATTATATATGTATTATATATAGTTTTGATTTTTAGTCTGTATATAATACAGACTAATTATTCTTTTCATGATGATAAGGTTGAATCAACAATAAAAGTTTAAATTATGTTTAATAGTATCCATTTTTAGAAACAAAGAAGTGTTCAATCTGTTTTACAAAGAATTTCATCAGAAATGGTTACTTCAAAAAATGTTTTGACCTCCAAAGGGGCAAACTTCAATTATTTAGAATGCACATTTATGTGAAAATATTCATTCTCTGACAATTGCTGGAGTGTACTGTGGCTTTTGAGGCTCATGTATAAAAGGAGCATGAGAAATCACACCAATTCATGACAACCACTTAACCTTTTTGTATCAGTTACATCAGGAGTGTATATAAATCATGGAATATTCTACTATGGGCCTGACCCTGTAAGGTGGTGAAACAAAATAACTAAAAGAGGCCAAGATTCCTTTTAGTTAAGCACTGTGTAGTTATTTATATCTTTTTATTATTTCTACTAGAGTTAAGTCTTAAGAGTGTTTTCTCTCTGAGTTCCTTTTCCTACATCCTTATAGTTCTTTCTTGGCTCTGTCTTTCCCTGTTTTGAACACTCCCTCAGCCATATATCCAATCCATCCTCTTCATTAATTTCCTTCAATAATTGTAAATTATTAGATTTTAATAGATTCATACTATCATAGATTATAATAACATAGCATAACTGAGATTATAGCCAAAACTCTTTTTTAAAGACAGAGGGTTAAGGGCTATTCAGATATTGAACTGGGGTACAACTTTTGGTCTTGCATTCCACATACCGCTTTACCTAGCAGAATGTTTCACTTTATTTCTACACCCTGGCCAGAGTAAATATTCTCATTTTTAGCTATTTCCTGTCACTCAGTAAACCTCTCACTATAATTTATGCTCATATTTCATCAGCCACTACTCAGAATAATTGTAAACTGATTGAGTTTTCAAGAATCAGATTGAGACAAGAGATCTGCAGAGAACTTTTAGAAAACCCTGAATATTTAGATATTTACAACTGCTCTGAGACCTCAGACAAGTTCATTTTAATACTTCCTAACCGTTTCCAAAAATCGAGAAAAAAATTAAGCAAACTCAAAGTCAAGTTATGAGGTTATCAAAAAATTGAAGAGAAAGAGTAAGATAATTTACCAAAAGGAAGTGTTTAAAAATATAACACCTGGATGTGGTTAGAATTACAACAAAAAAACAAGGAGGCCAGAGGAAGAAAGGTCAAGTGAAACCCTTGTTTCCAGAAGTCCATTCCTCTCCCTAAAGTTAATAAGCTACCTCAGCCCTCTAACTTCTGTTTTCATTTTCTGGATAAGTCAACCACAGTTTATGGAGCCTACAACTCTGCGCCAGCATTGTGAAAAAAAAGAGAGTTATAGGCAAAGACCTTTTTGACCTCGAAGAGCTTACCATTTAATTGGTGAGGCAAGCTTAACTAACAAGACCACTTTTCTGTAATAAATTTACTATCTACCACTCTTTTTTCTCCAAATTTAACTGAGCTGAAAGGAAGGCTCAGCGGGACCGTGTATGTTAGTTATTAGGCAGTATAGGAATAAATAAGACAAGGTACCTCCCTTGAAGGGGGTTGCCTTCTAATGGGAAATAGAGAGCTTGACAGATGGAAGAATGAAATAACACTATAAGAAGGTGCAGACCTTGCTTGGGTTTGCCGAGGATTAACTTCGACTGGGACTATGGGGGCAAGGCTGAATGGAAAGTTTGTATTTGATCTGAACCTTAGTGAGTGAGCAGTGAATGGAACAGGGTGGGGGTATCTTAAGTCTGGGGAAATTGAAGGACAAACGCAGACTGTCCAGGAATCTCATGGCAGATTCAGGGAATTGTTATACACTTGGATTGTGGCTTTCTGAAAATACTGATATGCAGACCACTAGTCATTTCAGAATAAATGGAATAAGCATTAGCGGGGAGAAGTTTAAACTTTGCTTATCCACCATGAGGAAATACAGAGCCTGATTCTTTTGGGATATTTATAAAGTTCATATAAATAGCTAAAAATGAGAATTTTCAATTGAACGTGGTTGTTCAAATGCTAACAGATTGTGTGATGTTGAGATAGTCACCCAGCCTCACCAGCCTTCAATTTTTAAAAAATAAGATGAAAGGACTGGACTACAAAAACAGGAAAAGTCTTACCCACCATCCTTTCCTACACACAAACACATATACAACTTCACCTCCCTCAGTGTACAACTGATGCTATAAAACCACTTCTAAGTCTCTCTATTACAATATGTTACCTTTCCATTTAGCCACTGGGCTGTCACCCAATGCTAATAGCACTGTTGAACATCCCGGCTAGTTCAAGGGTTCCACAACTACGTGCTTGGGAGGAGTGTACAAAGTGGGTTAGGAGGGGAGAAGAGCTAGCTGTTAGTCCTGACCACATCACTGACTTGCAATGGGATGATAGAATCATCACTGTGGTTCTTGTATGTTCTTATCACCAGGATGAAGATCATTGGCTGTCACATTGACTAGCATAGGAATTTTTCTCAAGTGGAGGAAAGAATGGATAGAGGCTTGTGAACAGGCATCAAAAATCATCAAGAGTGCTCCCTCTTTGTACAAAGAAGACATTAACACTGCCTACCTCCGCAAAACTAAAACTGATGCTTGTAGTACAGGAATGATGCACTGAGGTAAATGATAGAATTCTAATTTTCCATCTGACAAGCATGTTGACACTTTTGTTGCTTGTCCCAAATTATGTATAATCATCTTATGACACTCAGGTTATCCAAAGCTGTCCCCAAGGGGTTTGTCTTGTCAGAGAAACATCTGAAAAGGAATGAAGATCACAGTTGCTTTTGGCTGGGATTTATCTGTCAACATTAGTTTTGTTGTTCCTGCTGTCTTCTCAGACATTTATATCTAATGGTGGGGAATTTTCAATGCTAAAAATAATTAAAATAAATGCATGCAGTGAATGATGAAACCTCTACCATCTTCAGGCTCTCACATGATAAAGTATCCCTTTTTAGGTACTATACGTTTAGGAAGCCTTTCCTTTTAAAAATTCTCAGGTTCCCCTGGTGGCACAGTGGTTAAGAATCTGCCTGCCAATGCAAGGGGACACGGGTTCGATCCCTGGTCCAGGAAGATCCCACATGCTGCAGAGCAACTAAGCCTGTGAGCCACAACTAGTGAAGCCTGCACTCCTAGAGCCAGTGCTCTGCAACAAGAGAAGCCACCACAGTGAGAAGCTTGCGCACCACAGCGAAGAGTAGCCCCCGCTCGCTGCAACTAGAGAAAGCCTGTGCACAACAATGAAGACCCAATGCAGCCAAAATTTTTTAAAAAAATTAAATAAATAAATAAAATAAAAATTCTCATGAAAACCACTGCTGCATTATTACAGAACGTATATTCCATGACTAGGGTGTACCTAGCATAGTTGATGCCCAGAGTGCATGATTTTTAACAACCCTTTTTTCTATATGGAAAAATATTCAGAAATAATCATGAAATTAAACAAATAATAAAATGGCCAGGAAAGAAACATAGTGACTATTTTTTTCATTAAACTTCATATATAAAATGGTGCAAATTGGACTTCCCTGGTGGCGCAGTGGTTAAGAATTCGCCTGCCAATTCAGGGGACATGGGTTCGAGCCCTGGTCCGGGAAGATTCCACATGTCATGGAGCAACGAAGCCCGTGTGCCACAACTACTGAGCCTGTGCTCTAGAGCCCACGAGCCACAACTAGTGAGCCCTCGTGCCACAACTACTGAAGCTCGCACGCCTAGAGCCTGTGCTCTGCAACAAGAGAAGCCACCGCAATGAGAAGCCTGAGCACCACAACAAAGAGTAGCCCCTTCTTGCCTCAACTAGAGAAAGCCTGCGCACAGCAATGAAGACCTAACACAGCCAAAAATAAATAAATGTATAAAAAAAGAAAAGAAAAGAAAAAAATAAAATGATGCAAGTTAAAAAATGTTTGAAAAATAATAATAGAATAGAAAAAAGGAAAAGTGCACAGCTATTTATTTAATAATTTTATATCTATCTAAACAGTGTGAACTTGGATCCTTCAGTTACAGCCTGATATTGTAGTTTATGTAAGTAATTTTCCAGTAATTAATAAGCAAATTTTATTAAAACTGAAATTCTATAAAAGACATAATTTAGACCATTACTAAAGTGTACCACTAATGTAAAGTTTTATTTTCTTGATCCCTTCTTTAATTTTAAAACAACACTTTAAAGATTATAAATTATAAAGATACAATTATAAAGATATTAATCAATAAAACATTTCAGATATAAACTTTAGTTCATGCATGAGAAAAACAATTGTATCTCACAGTTTGTATTCTGTTTCACTGTTTTAAATTTTAAACAAATAAATATTCAAAATGGTTGCATGGAATGAAAGAAATGAAACAACACACATTCTGTTTCTTTGTCTCTCTAATCACTGTGGTATTACTGTTTATTTAAAATCTACTGTTTAAATGTAGAAATATGTAGTACCACAGGGGTTGGAGACACAAACTATGCCTAGAGCAAGCTCATGTGATTCTGAACATTATGAATTTGCTCTTGAAGTGAACACATATAGCTGAATTTGAAGTTCTCCGAGTTAACTTTCATGTAGATGCAATGTTTCTTAAAGGGGAAGTACTGAAAATGTGCTAATTTGAAACTTACATACATATTATTAAAACTTAGGAGTAACCATGGTAATTATTTAGAACTTAGACCAAAATATTTGGGGCTGGGGGAACATTTTATCACTGATATTTTTCAGAATTGCTGGTACATGGTGATCATTAAAAGTAGACCAACTTTTATTTGCTTTAAAACTCTGTACAGACAATATTCCCCCTTATTGCCCACACCCAGGGGGGTGGACATCCCACTGTTCATGACTATTTAGTTATGGGACAGTTTCTAGTGCAAAGGGGATGCAGAAAGAGGCTCACTTGGGTCTTCAATTTTCCCATAAGATTTTTTTCTTTTTTAAAGATTGAACAAGATACAATCTCTCAGAGTTTTCAAATCTCCAAGAGGGAGAGAGCCCTTCTGTCTGGGTAATCAGGAAATGCTTCAAGGAGGAGGTTGAATCTCCTCCTGTCCCAAACCCCACTCCAAGGCAGATCTGGTCCTCCTCCCATTATCACAGTATAAAATACCATAATCTACCTAATCACATGGACCAGAACCTGGGTGCCATCTTTGTCTCTTACCCCACTCCATCAGCCACCAAGTTAAGTTAATTCAGCATCCAAAATATCATTCAAATTTGTTTTCATGCCACTGCCTTAATTTGGGTCTCATTCTACTTCATGAGGGTTATTGTCACAGCTTACCAACTAGTCTTCTACATTCCAAACTTGGCCTTGTTCCCCTCCCCACACCCCAATTCATTCTCCACATCACTGTCACAGTTTACATTCTTTTTTTTTTTAAAGATTATTTTTTATTTTTATTTATTTTTGGCTGCTATGGGTCTTCATTGCTGTGCGTGGGCTTTCTCTAGTTGCGGCGAGCGGGGGCTACTCTTTCGTTGTGGCACCCAGGCTTCTCACTGCGGTGGCTTCTCTTGTTGCGGAGCACAGGCTCTAGGCACGCAGGCTTCAGTAGTTGTGGCGCGTGGGCTCAGTAGTTGTGGCTCGCGGGCTCTAGAGTGCAGGCTCAATGGTATGGCGCATGGGCTTAGTTGCTCCGTGGCATGTGGGATCTTCCCGGACCAGGGCTCAAATCCATGTCCCTTGCATTGACAGGCAGATTCCCAACCACTGCGCCACCAGGGAAGCCCCACAGTTTACATTCTTAAGACAAAAATCCAACTGCAAGAATTTTTTGCCTAAAATCCTTTAGAGATTCTTCAGTGCCTGCAGGAAAATGTCCAGACTTCATCAAATGGCATTTTGCCCCTGCCTCTTTATGCAAACTTGACAGTCCCCGCCACACACACTCCAGCAACCCACATCCACTTGATGTTTTTCCTACCAAATGTCCCATGCTATTTTGTGTGACATGTATCACTCTATTATGAATAAATATGTTTATGCATCTTTCTTCTGATCTTGTCTATGACCTTCTTGATGGGATGGCAAAAGGAGATGGCCTTAGAGAAGGTATGAAAGTGAGAAAGCATGAGACTGAACAGAGAGAGCTTCATGAAGAGAAAAATCTCCTGTTCACACTCTAATGCTCTCTGTGCACTAAGACACAGAGCAGACACAGCTGAGTCCTTAGATATGTAGACTAAAGACAGTGAGGTGAAGGATGTATGTATCTCAACATACCCTTTAGTGGTTATAACTTAACCACTAAAGAAAAACTAGACCTTACAAGTATGCAATGCGTAAAGGCCTGATTTATGTCCATTCAGGGGTGAAATTCAAAATATTTAAGAAGTGACACTCCATGGTCATCCAGATACCCAGATCAGCCAATCAGAAAGGTGTACCGACCACAAAAAACTCCATGGTCCAGTACCTTCCAGCTTAACAAGTGTAGCTGCTGGTGTAAATAACATCAGGAGCTGAAGGGAGTAAGTAATTTGTGAAACTTACTAACTACTAAAAACCTAAAAGCCAATCGACAGACGAATGGATAAAGAAGATGTGGTACATATATACAATGGAATATTACTCAGCTATAAAAAGGAACAAAATTGGGTCATTTGTAGAGATGTGGATAGACCTAGAGACTGTCATACAGAGTGAGGTGGGTCAGAAAGGGAAAAATAAATATCTTATATTAACGCATGTATGTGGAATCTGGAAAAATTGTGCAGATGAACTGGTTTGCAGGGCAGAGGTGGAGACACAGATGTGGAGAACAAACGTGTGGACACCAAGGGGGGATAGTGGGGAGGGTGGTGGTGGTGGTGGGGTGAATTGGGAGATTGGCATTGACATATATACACTAATATGTGTAAAATAGATAACTAATAAGAACCTGCAGTATAAAAAAATTAATTAAATTAAATTTTTTTAAAAAAGAAAAAAACAAAGACCATGAAATGAATAGAGAGAATTTTCACATTCATCTTCTATCACTATTTTCTCTTTAAAGTCTTCTTAAAATGGTATGTGAAAGCTTTCTTTAAGTTTGATTTCATATGGTATTTATAGAGCATATTTTTTAAATAAATTTTTTTTTTGGCTGCACCACGTGGCATGAGGGGTCTTAGTTCCGTGACCAGGGATTGAACCCGTGCCCCCTGCAGTGGAAGTGCAAATTCTTAACCACTGGACCTCCAGGGAAGTCCCTATAGAGCACATTTTAAAACAAGTTCTTCTAGGGCTAGAATTTCTCATAATGTGATATGACTATTTTGGAGAATATTTTGAAGACTATCTCTTTAATCCAGTAGTATTGAGCAATCTAAGACTTTAAGTCATATATCTCTTGTTTCTATATAGTTTGGGATAATTCTGAAATTTTTTTGTCTTGATATAGTCATTCTAGTATTTGCCATAGCTTTGTCTAACAGTTAGCAAAGCATCTAAAGTACCTGTGTCATTTCCTTTCCTTGAGATATTAAAGAATAGTACAAGCAGAGAGCTTTAGTGATCATCAGGTCAGATAGTTTAAGTCACATTTGGAAGGTAACCTCCCGAATCACTGCTTCATATTGATTGTCACTTGCTGACAATTGCAGCATATTTCGCATTATCAAAGTACTATAAACCCATCCTAGGTGCTCCTGACAGGCGGAAAATAGGGATATGACTAATATTTTTTGAGTTCTTATTATATGCTATGCACTTCTATGTACCATACATATATTGTTTCCTTTGATCTTCACAGCAGTTCTATGAGGTAGTTACTATTATTATCTTTATCTTAAGTGGGAGAAACCAAATATTAGAGAAGCTAAGCCACTTACTCAAGATCACCAGCTGGCTGGAGGCAGAGACAGGACCAGGACTTGAACCCAGGTCTGGCTAACTCCAAACCACAAGTTCTTTTCTGGTAGAATAGTTGTGAAAGTACATGGGAACACATAGGAAGAGTTGTTAGCACTGTGGTTCATTCACAATAAATAATAATAAATGACAGGCATTACTATTTTTTGGATAGGGTGAATTTAGGGAAGCAACACAGCAGTTGAGTAATTGTCCAAGGGTGCAAGGCCTATGGGAGGCAGAGACAAGATGGAAACCCAGAAGGTCTGCCCCAAGTGCCTCTGCTCTGAACAGTTACTTCCAACTTCTTTCGGGGGTCAGCAGTGATGTGATCATGGATCAGTGATGTGGTATATTCACCAGCCAAATGAATATAATAGAGGTAGAAAAGGTGTTACATCCCATAGAAAAAAGTCCTTTTATATGAGACATGAAATTCTTGAGAATTATACTAATGAAGAAGGCTAGTCTTGGTCAAAACTAGGAAGTAAAAATCCTTTGCTTTTTGGTACTTTCTCAGGCTTTCTCTGAGTACTTCTTCATTACATTTCCACCAAATGACAAATGTCCCCCTGCAGTTCTACCCTACTGGTCATGCTTTTGTCTCCCCAGACCAGAGGATTCACTCCAATCCTTCAGAGTTCTGCCTGTCCTATGTGATAAGGATGAGTTTCTGGTGGAGAGTTCATTGGCCAATGTGTAATTATCTCTCTGGAATAGCAAAAGTATTTAGCCAGTTCAGTAGAACCTAAAGAAAAATGATTCATGTTGACAATTTAGAGAATAGTTCTGGGTAGGGAAGACTTTCTGGTATAGGTGGGTTTGTCCTTCAGAGATGCTAGGCTTTCCACCTTCCTCACAGTGACTTTAGAAAGAAAATCAGGTCAAGAAAAGCCTAGAACATACCTTGGAAGCTGTGGACAGTAGCATTCAAGAGAGCCTTTGGCATTTTATAAGAAACCAACATGAGTATTTCTAAATGTTGCCTTCAGTGTTTGAGTGGTTACATGTGATGCTCAGAGTAACCGTGGGTTATGTGTTGTTGGAAGGACACGAGGAAAGTCCATCTCTACTTCTTTTCCAGATACTTCCTCACCTTCCTAATACATTCTACTACAGAGATCACACTGAGATTCATTGGCATTTTCAAAGCCCTAGAAGATACCTAACATTATCTATGTGGGCAGAAACTGCCAATTGTCCCCCAATATTAATTCTCCTAATACCCCAGAAGCAAAAGAAATGGGGTCATCACCACCCAGGTAGAACCTAAGTGTCCCAGCCTTCCTTATAGCCACTTCTGGACAATGGGCTGTTTGTGATACATGCAAGTTCCAGATTATGCTTATAAGATAAATGTGGCTATCAGGAAGGAGAAAAGGAGGAGTTAAAGAGCTCTACCAGCCAAACCTAATGTTTCCCTGTGACTACCTAGATGGCCCCTCTATCACTCGCCTGGACTGTATTCAAAGTGAACCTCACGTTGTACATGTTTAGATTCTGAGCACACTAACATGATTCCCTGCATGTGTACACACAGACACAGGCACACAAGTAATTTCTTCCATGGAGATAAGCATGGAGATCAGAGTCCATAACCATGAGAGGACACTGGAAAGGTGGAAACTATTGAGCTTATTTTAGGTAAGGGAGTGAAGAAAATTGGAAAAGTGAAGCAAATTGCTCATGATACAACAATTCACTGACACAAAGTAACTCAAGCCTCATGACTCCCAAACTCTGTTCTCATTTCTTGGTGATGGGGATGATGGGAGATAATGATATCAAGAGTTGTTTATAGACAACTTTTGTCAACCCCAAATGAGAGATGATCTCCCAATACTACTTTAAGGGGACTATCAAGCTAATTAAGTTTGGGACTAAATGGGAAAAAAAACCTAAAACATTATTAGCTAAACTTACACAGCACTTACTATGTAAGTTTAGCTAATAAACTTCAGTCACTGTCCTAAGAGTTTTATAGAATTAATTCACTCAATACTCACAACAACCCTATAAGTTCGATATCATTATTGTCCCCATTGTTTAGATGAGGAAAGAGAACCAGAGAGGTTATAGTCACAGAACCAGTAAATGGCAGAGATGGGAGAGTAATCTAGTAATCTAGAGTCTCTGGTCTTACCTGCTCCACCACTGAGCCTCCAAGGAACAAAGAAAAATGTTGATTTCATTTTTGGACCTGATTACAAATGCCTGTGAACATTTTTCTTGCAACAAATTCTGAACTCTAAGTAAAGGTGAAACTCACAAATGATGGAAATTAAGTAGGAAAGTCCCAGTGAATCAAGATAAACTGTTTGTCTTCAACATTACAATAGAGGAAATTTTGATAGTGGGACAGAGGAAGCAATAATTAATTAAAGAGCTCAGTGTTAGGAAAGTCTATTCAAGGCTGTGATCAACACAAGAATTGGTCTTTTCATACCTCAATCCAGGAAATCCTGTAGCTGCAGAATGTATTTCTAGACATTTACGTAAAAGGTAGTCATATCTTATGACAGGCATTTTTGTAATAACAATACACAGGCATTTGGCAGAAGGCAGAGCTCTATCTCTGGCATACAGTGTGCATATTTCAATAAGAACAAATAAGAAGAGCCAGAGAAAAGCCTGATAAAGACACTGTGTTACAAAACCAGAATATGAAGGAATGAGAGACAGATTCAGAGCACTTTTGCCCCAATGTTTCTTCTCTGACCCAAGGATATGGCCTGTTCATGGTGGAGAAACAGAATCTGGGAGGAATGTGGAGTATGGATCCATGGATCACACTGAACTACTACCATAAAGGAGAAAGAGAACACACGCAAGACCCACATGGAGACTTGGCCCCAACCACTGTGTTTTCAAAGGCACCAAACTGTCAGTGGCCTCTGGTACTAGACCAGATTAGGATGATTTTTTATTACAATAAGCAGTGATCAGAGATTTCCTCCTGCCTTATTCAGGATCATATATAATCTCTGCTATAGCCAGACATTAACCGCAGTGCTCCTGGCTGCTTGAAGCTGGGATCCTTGGTTGATGCCCAGCTGAACAATGTCCCAGGACCTCTCAGCTGGAGCCGCTCATTGGGGATGAGGCAGGTGACTGACAAGGGCCATCTCCACCTGCAGCCTAGTTCTTGCCAGAAGAATCTCTCCATGTGTAGGTGCTGAAACTTTTATTACTTTCATCCAGACAGAAAGTATATGCTAGATTCAAAGGGACAGAGTTCCCCCTAATTTCTTTTTGAGAAACACAAAAGGCAAGCAAGTGTAATTTCATTATAGAGAAAGACCTTAAGCAGGAAGTTTGTAGAGAACTTTACCTTTTTTTTTACAACCTTATTACGATGCAGCCTCATTCCTGGGAAGAGGCACACAGACTTCACATTGCTTTGAAGTGGAAAGGAAAAAATCTTTAAAAATTATTTTTAAACAGTTTGAAACTGTGCCAGTGTAAAGAATTCAGTAAGCAAATCACAGGAAATCTCACCAACCTCTATTCCTAATTTAATTCAAGTAATGCTACAATCCAAAAACTGCTGGATAAGATACCTGGCCAGTACTTTATCTAAGGCTCTCCGTTTCATTTTTCAAATAATTCACGTCACTATACTTTGGGCTAAATATATTGTACAATATATTTCATTTATTCATTTTATTTTAGCTTCAAAACCTTAACTATTTTAAATGATAATGTTAAAACTTGCTTCCCACTTAATTGAATATTGTGTGGGTTGCTTGGTGTAAAGAATATTAACAAAAATACCATTAATGTTTTTCAAGCTTTTATTATGTGCACTTACTATGCCAGGCACTTTACCTACTGTATTTGTAGTCTTCACAGAAGCCCCATAATTTAGGTACAATTATTATTATTTCTATTTTACAAAAGAGGAAACTAAGGATAAGAGAGGATAAGAAACTAAACCAAGGTCACACAGTAAGTGGCAGAGCCAGTCAATGAACCCAATTCTAACACCCAAGTCTGTTTTTGTAAGCACATTGAGAGGAGGAACAGAGTTGTACCATACTCCCAGTGTGATGCAGCACTGCATATTCTTTTACTTAGTTTCACAGAGAATAGTTTATATATTCTTCAAACTGGTATGATTTCTGTTTAATAATATTTGACTTCAGTTGTAGCTAAAGTGAAAAATCCAGTCAGCCATCCTACACCTCATCAACATAATACCAAATACTTAGAAACATAAAAACGCTTAAGTGAAGGGGATTTTTATTTTGCACCTGGTTGTGTGCCATCCTGGCATCACAAAGACATTCCAAACCGCACAGTTCCAGAATTGAAGATGACATTTACAGGATTTCAGTGACCATATTTTCTGATTTGAAAAATTTAAGAGTATGTGTGCTTGTGGGGATAATAAGGCAAGGTATTTGAAACCAGGAAATCAGAAACTTCTGCTAGCTTTTTATAGCCCTTCCCCCTTTACAATATGCGGGCATCTGTGACCATGTAAGGAAGTAAGTGAACTCATCACTTTTTTGCCTGCATAAAGTCTTTGCAAAAGTGGCCAAACACCATCTATGCAGAATCCAAGCTGTTTTCTATATCATATGACACCCAAGTAGGAACATTCTTTTTCAACATACTAGAAGCAGAGACAGAATGCTCCGATCCCATATTTCTCAGCATTGTCTCATTCAGTATTCTCAAGGCACGTTCCCCACTGAAGCAAGTAGCGAGATTTTATTTAGCCACATTATTCCAGAGTAACCATGGAATCAGATATAACCCCAGTTATCCAACACCTAACCTACCCACCTGAGTACCTCAACACTCCTCTAGCTTCAGTTTGGAAAGAACAAGCTATTTATTCACCATCAGTATGGCATCCAGAACATTTTTGCCAGTAGGAGGGATAAATTTCTACTGAACTATTTATAATGTTTGCCCAATTCTCTTTTCTTACCATCAGAACATGTTTTTAAGAAAACCAGCCAAAGTATGACTTAAATACTGTTTTCTAATTTGGTTTATGTCCTATAATGTCTTCAGTGAGCAAGTCTAACTACTTGGTTTCATCTACCATTATCCTCTTGACATAAACACTACATCCTACTACAATCAGCAAGGGAAAACATTGCCTCCAACCCCCCCTGAGAAATATAAGAAGTCAGTGGCTTACCACTGATACTCCAGATGCCTACAAGTGGAATTAGGAAGAGGACCCAAAGCAATTTCCCGATTCCAAGCATGGTAGGTGATGTCTTCATTTCCTGTTTATATCACGGATGCTCAAGTAGAAAGCTTCCCTTCCTCCCATGAATTCTTCAGAGTTGGATCAGGTTACCTACTCCAATGACATCTATAAAATAAATAGAGAAGAGAGAGGAGGTGGGAGAGAACAGTAAGAAGAGTCCAAATAGTCTGTGAAACAAAATGAACAGAAAGACTAGGCAGTACTCTGTTCTGTGGGTTTTGCTTCTTGTCAAATTGGCTGTTCACTTTCAAATGCTCTGATACATTAAGCAGCGCAGTCCTTAACTTCTCCTTCCATACCACCCTTTTTGCCCCACATTTAGGTTTTTCTCATTCAAACTTCAGTGAATGAACAATTAAACTCTAAAGAAATTTATATTGTTGAAATCTTTAGGTTGAGATTTTAATCAAATCAAGGTCAGGAAATTCATGGTAAAAAGTACTTATGGTAAGTATACATTTCCCCCCTTTCCACAGCTTGTGATTATGAAACTTCATGTAAGAGATTTTAGATTTATCTTCCAAAACATCATGTCATTATAAGATGAGAATGCTTATTAAACCAGTGGAGAGTCTTCTGAGGTTATGGAGAAAATGAGTGATAGGAAGCCTTTCCTCAACAGATGAAGGAAAGGCAACTGTCTTTAGTCTGTAGATAGATACCAATGGGACGAGATCATCATTAGTACTGGCTACCTGTTCTCTCTAAATAATAAAGTTCTGAGCTGAATAACACCTTGAATATCAATTAAAGGAAACTTCCATTTTCAACATTCTTCACGTGGTTATTATCTGGATTAAATAGAATAGAAACAATAAAGGAAGAAATGGAAAAGTTCAAGATCAGACAGGATCAATGTGGGACTGTTTTCTCCAAGGCCACTTGTAATAATTAGCTTAGCTTCTAATCACAGAAGCTAATTAAATTCACCCATTTGAGATTCCAAATGAAAAATCTAGATTTGTGACATATGTGGTCATTGACAGAAGTTGATTTTGTAAGTCTTTCTCTCAGAGGCTGGTGATTTTCTTCCAAGGCCAAATTTCAATGGTTTTAAGTATATAAGGTTAAAAAACAGTTATCATGTACTCACTGATTCAGATAAACACTGTGCAATGGTTGGAGGAACAAAGATGAAAAGTCACTCTTCCTGATTTTAAAGGGCTCAACCAGCACTGTAATTTCCTCATATCAGCCTTCAGTGTTGGGACATAAATATTCAGGCATTTCAACCACCACATTGTAATACAGAGCGACTACACATAGCTTCTTAGAACTTCCATTACTGGAGTAAACATCCTGCAAATATTACAGTATTTATGTAATATTTACACAACTTTCTTTCCCACACTCAAGATGGAATGCAAATGACCTATACCAGCCGAGTTAAGGCTCGTTGTCCCTTTAAAATGGTCTCAGAAGTCAAAGCCATAAACCACAAGGCCAAGGTTCTCAGGATATTATCCCAAACCAGAAAGAAGTCCTATAAATGTTGTTTATCTCAGCATAAAACCTTCATGATTCACTATTCTAAAGATTTTTTCATATAAAAATGACTGTGCTAATTAGATAAATTTGGGGGAAAAACTTATGTAACATCTAATGTATTTTTTAAAAGATATCTATTTTGTGACTTTTATCAGCATGACTGGTCCTTTGTCCCTCCAGAGCTGGAGTCCTTAGAACCCCACGGTAGACAGAATTCTCAGTCAGAATCTGACTCCTATCTTCATCCTGGTAAAGAAGAATTGAAAGAAGCCTGGCTCAGAAGTTTGTTAGCTCAGCAACAAATCAATTTTGTTTTAAATTTATACCTAATCTAGTAATTAAGCTTCTATCTTGACCCTTGTCCCATTATAATTATGTACTGTTTGATCAGAAAATTATACTTTTATTTAAACGTGCAAATTTGAAGAATTTACTACAACTTAAAAAGTAATTGCATCGTATTTTAGAAACAATTTCAAAAACATGAACCTATCTCTGATTTTATAGTGAAAGACAAAAAGCAAAATAGAATTTGGAATCTTCAAATTCATTTTGCAAACATCTTTGGAGCTACTTACAGGGCAAATTCTTCATTTCACTTACAGGTGCAGTTGCTTTCATGAACCATGAAGCAGCTGTACTTTCTTCAATATTCTTACCCAAGGGTGATCAGAGAAACAGCAATCACAAAATAAGACGCAGGGTCCTGGCGTGGTCTTGCCACTGACTTTAGATAACATCAGCCCAGGGGATGAATCTTGATTCTGAATTTTTTTAACACTCCAAAACTCATTGGGTAGCTTCTATCAGAAATGTAGTACAGTGTTTAAAACCATTTCCATTCTTCTACTTGGCATCCTCTCCTCATCAATGATAGCAACAGTTTCTATATATGACTGTACTTTTGAACCAGCCTGGGCACTTTTTATTAACTAGGTGGAATTCTTGGATCTCACCCACATCTACTGAATTAGAATCTCACAGGATTGAGGCCAAATATTCATATTTTAAAGAAATTCCTATTTTAAAAGTGATTCTGATACAACTAGTTTGGGTGAATATTTGGAAACCAATTATAAATTAGTGGGGAGCATGGACTTTTGAGCCACAAAAGACTTGGTGTCAAATCTTTGCCACTTACTAGCTGTAGACTCTTTCATATATTTCCTACATTCTTAAGAGTCTGTGGTAGACACAGACGTACCACTCAGATCCTTTTTCAAGGACAGATTTGCTTTTAGCTGTTGGGGAATGCAGTCAGCAGACTGCATCCAGGTGTATGCTCCTTCAAGGTCTGCTCAGCTGAGATTCCCTTGTCCAAGGTCATGCTTTCCTATGACAGCCTGCACCCAGTGATGGAGCAAGGAAAGTGTATAAAGGGCTGGCCATTTTGACTCCACATGGGATGTCAATGGGCAATACTTGACCCAGAGCTTCCAGTTCAGTCAGCCAAGGTTATGTCAGGCTTATATCACAGTTTGACTTCTTTCTCTGCCCAATCTCCCTTACACCCCCTTTCTTTCACAGGTGTTGATCCCTAATCTATTTTGATGTCTGCTTCCAGAGGACCAAATCTGCTCCATATCTCAATTTTTCCTGTTCTGTAGAACACAGATGGTAATAATATCTATCTTTTATGTTGGTTAACTGAGCTAACATATATAAAGTGATCAGTAAATTATATCTATAATTATTTCTGAACCAAAGATGGGTTTTCATTTGGACAAGATGGACACCAGGAAGCCCTGTATTAATAAGCCAAAAAATAATGATGGTGGAACAACTTGAAAATGTGTATTTGCTAATGGTAGTCACTGTTGCATAGAGAACGAGACTCAGAAATGTCATAACAAAGCTCTGATTAGCAGAGAAATGTAATAGATTAAAGGTCTGAATTCCGGAAAATTCACAAGGATGGATCAGCTTCACAAACAGGCCACAGAAGTAAAGGGCAGAAAGAATTAGAGGCCTGAGAACAGGAGATCTAAAAAAGGGTCCAGCCATTGGGCCTGTCCCTCAGGGAAAGAGCTGTAACCCTCCAAAAGACTGGAAGGGGTCAAAGTAGTCACAACAAGACTAGAGGGCTGGACAGGTAAACAAGGCAGGGGCCACTTACTGAAACTGGGATACAGAAAAGGATCATAGTCACTGGCATCACACCTGAGAACCTGAGATGGGCAAGGATGCTGACTTGATACTGAGCTCTTCCCCTTGGCTCTTTAAAGTGTATGTTTGGTGAGAGAATCAAATCCCATACTGTGAGGTGGATAGGGCTGATCCAAAAAAAACAGTATAAAATACCCTCAGCTGCAAAAATTAGAAGACTGAAGTTGCTTTGGGGAAAAAAATTCCTTGCAATAAAAAATGTATATATAGACAACACCCGAAAACACCCTTCTCCCCTTACTTCTGTATTGGTGGACTTGAAATGTATTGTGGTTCTCTTATTTACTAGATGTGTGTCCTTAGACAAGTTACTTAACTTTGAATCTATTACCTCTTTGAAACCCATTATTTCCTCTGTAAAGCAGGAATAATCACACTTACATAGAACCTTGTTATGGGTATTCAATAAGAGACAAAAGTAGTAACATACATTTTAAGTTTAACAAATGTGAAACCACTTACCACAGTGACTGGCACAAAACCAGGATCCTGATAAATGTATTTTCCTTTCTTTCCTCCCACTCAGACAAAAAGTATAGAGTGCCTATGTCTTGTTTATTTGTATCTCTGAAGCATGGGCAGGGAGAGAGTTGACTTCTCTTATATCCCAGGAACCTGTGTGTACTATATTTGTATATGCTCATATTTTTGTGCCATATGTATGTTTATCTCATTGCTTGTGTCATGAAATCAATTTATGGATGCATCATTGCTTTGCAAATTGTTTTCTCTTTTACTTTTGTGGATGTCCACATGTTTTGATGTGCCTATAGCTTCAGATCTCAGCAAAATGTTAGGGTCTGAAGCCATGAACTTGTTCTTCCAGGAGGGACTAGGGGGTTTACATGGAAAAGAAAGGTGGCATACGTTGTAGATTTCCAAATATAAGGGTGTAATTGACCAAAAGCCCCAGGTTCTGCACGTTGAGATTTATCACCTTATTTGTGCCATGAGGCTCTGCTTCCCAGCCAATGACTGAGCACAACAGAAATACCAAGGTAGGTCCATTTCTGAGGGACACAGGATACTTCTAATGACCTACTTTCACTTAAGAACTCCCCTAGAGCCTTGCCAAACCTTCTTGTGGTACACAGCACTCTAGGATTCTTCCACCCAACCTATTTCCTGCAGTCACTCAGGATCACACTTGCTTTGTGGTCTAATAGTTCTCCCTGGCATTTTTTTTCTCACAGGCGTTTCCCCTAATCTAATCCTTGCATATTTTATCCTGTTTTGGAGTCTGCTTTTTGGAGCACCCAGTCTAACACATTAATTTTGCATAGTTATGACAATGTTGAATATACAACTTTTTATTTTGCTTTCCCATACTCCTTGTTCAATAGATGATATTCTGCATAGAGGGGATCTATTCTGCAGAAAGTGGGAAGGCATGAAAGCTAGTTAGTAGAAATCGCAGTATTAAATTAGTCAATCTGGGAGAAACTGTGAAGATCAGCCAAACCAATGGGAACAATAGTGAAAAACAGGCATAGAAAGCAGGCAGAAACTTGGAAACTTCACATCCTTTTAACTACAGAAGTGAAAGTAGCTAAGGGCACAGTGGGAATTGGACCAAATAAAGCTTTATCAGAGCTGCACCGCACATGCTCCACTCGCATTTGTCTAGCAGTAGAATCCTCTCCTTATTTACATGGCTTTATGAGAAAAAGAACATGCAACTGAAGTAAATAGTAATTCAAAGCAAAGGAAATGGATTTAGTTTTATTTTGGAGTAAGGTCAAAGAAAGAATTTGGGAGAAGTTTGTCCTGAAATGAAATATATATATATATACATATATATCTCCAGCAGCTTCCTGAAGGCCCAATTGTGCCGGTCATTTCAGTTGCTCAATAATGAAGAGATCCCAAAATGATAGGTCCCAAGGAAGGATCCCAGGGGGCCAGGGATGCAGGGACTACTCAAGGGCTCAGGTCAGGGCAGCAACTAGTTGCCATTCACCAACCAGTTCAGAAGTGCAGCATTTCATATTCTAACATCTGGTAGAGCCATATCAATGGTAACTGACTGAATTTTGGGCCTGTTTATCCCTTTAATGCCAATTGGAGTCAGTGTTAGCAAACTCAGATAACTATATACCTAAATTTTCACACATAATGGTTTGAAAGGAAACTCAGAAAGATCAGGTCCAGGGGAGGCATGTTCTCCTGAATTCTGAGCAGATTTTTAGCTGCTGCTCAGCTGCCTTGTAAGATTGCTCTCCCTGCCCTTACCATAGGTGTTTCTCCAAGTGAATTAGGAAAAAATACTTTCCAGTAGCATACATTTAAATAGCTGAATAATATTCTATCTTATAATTACAGCACTATTTATTTAGTCATTTTCCTATTGTAGGATGTTTAGGTTTTTCTAATTTTTCACATAAAGATAAAGATAAGCATTTTTGCTCTGCTGCATTTTGGATGATTTCCCAAAAGTGGTATTACTGAGTAGAACATATGAACATTTTTAGCACTCTTCATACTTAGTGCTACATAACTTCCAAGGAAGACCAACATATATTTCTAGGGGCAAGTTATGAAAGCATCCAGATTTGGTTAACTGCACTCTTACCATTAGTAATGTCTTGTTATGATCATCATAATTCTAAAAGTAAAACTTTGCATTTATTTTGGAATTTTATGCTTAATGAGGATGAACAGATTTGGGGGGTGTTTTATCATTTGTGAATTGTTGTTCTTGCACAATTAACTGTTTATGAAAATATTGGAGTCAGTGATTTTCTTATTCTTTTAAAAATTTTTATAGTGCATATATTGAATATATTATACTTTTGTCACCTTGCCTGCTATATTTTCAGCAAATAGTTTGTTTTTGCCTTTAAACATTTTAATAGTAGTATTTGATTTATGGAAGCTGCCTTTTTAAAAGGCAACCATATCTAACTGTAACCGTATGTAACAATTTCTGTTGCTTTTAAATTAGAAAAACACCTTTCCTGAATGATTTCTAATCAAGATGTCTAGATAAGTGGAGTCAGCCTCCCAAATGTGTCCACATCTTAAACCTTGGAACTGTGGAACCCCTGCTACCTTATATGGCAAAAGCTAATTCACAGATTTGATTAAATTAAGGATCTTGAGATGAAGAGATTATCCTGGATTGTCCAAGTGGGCCTGACGTAATCACAATGATCCTTATGAGAGGGACACAGAAGGAGTCAGAGTTGGAGGAGAAGGAAATGTGACAACAGAAGCAGAGGTTGAAGTGATGTGGCCACAAGCCAAGGAATGCCAGCTGCCTCTAGAAGCTGGAAGAGACAAGGAACAGATTCTCCCCTCTGGAGCCACCAGAAGGAACCAGCTCTGCTGACATCTTGATTTTAGTCTTGTAAGAGTCATTTGGGATATCTGGGTCTCTAGAACTGTAAGAGAAGAGATATGTGTTGTTTTAAGCCACTTAGTTTGTGGTAATTTATTACAGCGGCAATAGAAGTGTAATGAATGATGTAATTTTGCTCTCCATCACACAAATTGCCAGTAAATGTCAAAACGTTATTGTCCAGTAAATATTCTCTGCTAATATAAAAGGAAACTTGCGTCACTATAAAACTTTCATGGAATTTCTTTTAGAAATAGTGTGGATGAGGCTGGACCATAAGACCATAAGAAGCTAGAAGTTCTCGAGCCTAATTCATCTCCTGTGAAGCTTAGTGTACCTGGTAACTATGGAGGCCACTAGGCAGCACACCCCTAACCTTCCCTAGGAAGAGTGATGACAGGTCAAAAGGCTATTTTAGGATTACACCCCTGGAGTTCTATATCAATTTAGATTGAGTGCAGCTGTATATAGTGGAAAAGTCCAAAATAGTGATGGCTTTAATAAAATAGAACATTGTTTCTTTTACATGCAAAAGAAGTATAGAGGTAGGCAGGACAGGGTTGATACTATGGCTCCTCATTAATCAGCAACCCTGTATCCTGTTTTTTTGTTTGTTTGTTTCACTATCTTAACCCTGACATCCATCTTCTGGGTCCAAGATGTAAGATGAATGGTCTCAGCTCCAGTCATCATGTCTGAGTTGTTGGTTTGAAGAAAGAGGCAGAGGACAAAGGGAGCAGACCTTGGGGATGACTGAGACTCTTTAAGCAGATTTTCTGGAAATCCAATACCAAACTTTCACTTACAACACACTGAACATGACTTAATCATATGACCACACCTTCCTGCAAGGAAGACTTGGAAATGAAATTTTCTATCTAGGCAGGAAAAAATACACAACTAAATTTCTAGATTCCATTATTAAGAAGGGCCAAAGCTTTATCTACCACATCCACCACTTTGAGCACTTAAACATCCCTGGAAGAACACACATCCTTCTCCAAAAGGGACAATATCAACATCTCACCTTGCTAACTCGTCCAAAGTCAAGGTATTTGGAGGACACATATTCTCCGCATCAGATTTGTACATAGCTTCTCATGGTTCTATGACCTGTGAACTAAAAGGTAACTCGTATGCTCCCAACATTTATATGATAGTGTTTAAAAAAGATTTTATAAGCATTTTTGATTGTTGAATGAAATGTTACTTGCAATGATAAAACATAACATAAAGGAGGCCTCTTTTAAAACAACTGGTCTCCCCAAATGAAGAAGGAATATAGTATCCATAGTTTAAATTATTATATGACAATAATAAATTCTAATTGGGTAACATTTTGTCCATTTTGATAAAAATAACATAAGTTTCTGCATATCTTTTCTAGACTATGTTGTATCAGTGGTCCATATTATATAGAAGGTTACTTCAAACCAAAGGCAAAGATGTCGATATGATTTCTTTTCAGCTTTTAGGAAAAAGATACACATTTCTATACAGAAAAGGGTATAAAGGAAATACAGGTAGCTACTGACAACAGTGAGGATATCCTGCTGCAACAGTGGACAAATTCCTATGTTTGGGCTTCCAATTGCCCTAGCCTTTGCCCTCTAAAGTCTCTTCCTAGTTTTTGAAGATTAAGTTCCTTGGGAAGCAGTCTCTGAGGCTGAGATGAGCACATAGGAATTTTATTAAAGAGTGCTCTACGGATCATTGACTGTAAGGACAGAGAAGAGAGGAGTATTAAGCAGAGGGATACACCAGGCTGTGATACAGTCTCAGCAAAGGCTTCAGCCAACCACGGGACGTCTGAAACTGGATTGGCCCCTTAGAGTAGATTTGAGCTTGGCTGAGAAGACTGGGACTTTACATACCTGTGTCAACAAGTCATTGGATGTAGGCTGTCTTCAGGAAAGGTGGTGTGTCCTTCGGTGAAGTATTTCTCTTCAGCAATTTCCCAGACAAGACTGACAGCTGAGAACACTCTCAGCAGCTGAAGAACTGTCCTTCAGTCCTAAAGGGGATCTGGATCATACATCATAGCCTCTACTACACTGGTCCTTTTCCTTTAGGACCACAGCTGAGGGGGGCATTGGAAAGGATGACTTTGGGGAATGCACAGCTTCATCATTCTACTTCCTGTTTGTGCAAGTTGGGGTCCAAGTACAGTGTTGATATTTATCAGGCACAGGCTATTATAAGCTAGTCTTGGGGGTCCCTCAAAAATCTAGTAGGATTTCCTTCTATTATTTTTCAGTAAGTTCCATGCACAAATAACCACAGTTAAGGAGCTGGTGTAGTTGTGAATTTTTAAGCCAGAAGACTTACTTACTGGCCACTATCCTTTGTCCACCCTCCAGCTCTCAGTTACTGAGAGCTATCCTGAGACTATTTGAAAGAGGATTAAGTGGGAAGTTAATTCTTAATCTGATTTTTATCAATGAGCTAGCTCCCATTATCAGGAAAACAACTCTTATGGGACTTGCTTGAAAAAACTTGCGATCAGAAACTTATCTCCTTCTAAGTCTAAACAGTAGCCTTTACTCTTGGGGTAAGAAAGCAGTTGATTTTTTAAAATAGACTTTATTTTTTAGGGCAGTTTTAGGGTTCACAGCAAAATTGAGCACAAAGTAGAGAGTTCCTATATACTCCCTTCCCCCACACAAGCACAGCCTCTCCCACCATCAACATCCTGCACCAGAGTAGAACCTTTGTTACAACAGATGAACAAACATTGACAGATCATTATCACGCAAAGTCCATAGTTTATATTATGGTTCACTCTTGGTGTTGTACCTTCTATAGGTTTTGACAAATGTATAATGACATTTATCCCCCCATTATAGTATCATACAGAGTAGTTTCATTGCCCTAAAAATCACTGTGTTCTGCCTATTCACCTCTCTCCCTCCCCTCTAACCCTTGGCAAACATTGTGGTCACCTTTTTGCTTTTTCCAGAATGTTATATAGTTGGAATCATACAGTATGCTGCCATTTCAGATTGGCTTCTTTCACTCAGTATAATATACTTTTAAGTTACCTCCATGTTTTTTCATGGCTTGGTAGCTCATTTCTTTTTAATGCTGAATAATATTCCATTGTCTGGATGCACCCTAGTTTATTTACACATTCAACTGAAGGACGTCTTGGCTACTTCCAAGTTTTGGCAATTATGAATAAAGCTGCTGTAAACATCTATGTGCAGGTTTTTGTGTGGACATAAGTTTTCAACTCATTTGGGTAAACACCAGAGTTGAATCTTTTAACTCTCCAAGATTCCCAATTACTAAAGGCTCAGTCTATTTAGACTGCAGGCAACAAGTCCATGGCCTCTCTTAGCCAAGTGCTAGTTCCTTCCACCTATAGTTTGAGTTGATCTGTATCTTGCAGGACTTCACTGAAAGCAGTAAGAATCAGCACACACACATTAACATTTTGAATTTTCCCTAACATATTGGTTAATGTAACGAGCTTGGGCAGCATGGGTTCTGCCATCTGAGGATTGTTTGATGTCATATAACTAGGTTCACAAGCTTTCTACTCTTCAAAGTCTAAATTCTTAGTATCTTTCCGCCTACTTCCTTCGTGAAGCCAAAGCCACAGTTTAGGTTGTGATGCTCTCTGTACACAGTCCTGGTAAAAATGATTGCATTTCAGATAGCAGAATCATCTATAGTTAGTTTAATCAAAAGAATTCATTTCATTTCAAATTCCTTGAAGTGCCAGGAAACCAACTTAGAGGTCACATAATGAGAAGGAATACAGCAAAGAGAAATATCCAGTTATCCAGTAGGCTTGTTACAACAAAATCACACTGCTGCCACAGCACTCAACACATGTGAAGCCAGAGACTAGGCCATCACCGCTACTGTTCTAGAAACAAAGCAAAACAAATACCTCAATGACAGTGCTTGTCTGCTGCCTCGTGATGTTCACTGCCATGTTCCGAGTCTCACACGCAGAATCCTGACTATGAGAGAGTCTCTGGGGAATGTGATCTTCACTTGCTGCCTCCAGGGTACCAGAAGGCAGGATGAAAAGGAGTTGGAGTTACATGAGGAATGGTTCTCACTGAGGGGTGATTTTGTCCCTCCAGGATATTGGACAATGTCTGGAGACACTTTTGGTTGTCACAACTGAGGCGGGGGTGATAATAACATCTAGTGGGTAGAGTTTAAGCATGCTGCTCAGCATCCTACAATGCATAGGATAGACCTCAAATAAAGAATTATCCAGCCCAAAATGTCAATGGTGCCAAGGTTGAGAAACCCTGCTATAGAGTGAGCCAATCTATAGTATCTGCCTTAAAGTTCCACCTCAGATTCACAGTCCTTGGTGACCATGGAGGCCCTAGGTGTCACTTCTGGAGACTCACAACACAGAGCCTTACTCTAAGCACTGAAGAACCACACAATGAACACATCCAAAGACAGGGGGGGGAAAAGGCAGGGACTATGTTTTGTTACCACCTGAGTCTCAGACTTCCACCCACTTCCCAAGGCCCTTCCATCCCTGCACCTTGGAAATGATAAAAATTTCTGATAAATATAGAACTCTCTGCTTCAATCCAAACTTGAAGAATCTAAACAAGTACCTACCTCGGTCTCTCACCAAAACCATCTCAAGCTCTGTTTTAGATTGCATTTTCCCAGAAGCAAATCCCAATTCAAGGACTTGAGTGTAAGCGGATTTTTTGGAGGTGTTTCCAACACAGTATGGGAGTGAAGAAGTTGGAGAGGAATGGGAAGGAAGCAAATAAGTGGTTTGTTTTCTAAAAAAGTACCACTGTAGAGAAGGCACTTAATCCCCACCTCCAGGAACTCTGAGATCCAACACAAAACGTATGCCTCAGAGTCACCCCACTCAAGCACTGAGGAAGCTGGTGTATTTAACCATTTTATTCGTTTCCTATTGCTCCTGTAACCAATTGCCACAAACATAACACAATTTATTATCTTACAGTTCTGGAAGTCAAAAGTCCAAAATGTGTCATACTGGCTAAAATCAAGGTGACAGCAGGGCTGCATCTGGAAGCTCTTGGGGAGAATCTATTTCCTTGCCTTTTCACCTTCAAGAGGCCACCTGCATTCTTTGGCTGGTGTCCCCTTCCTCTATCTTCAAAGTTAGCAGCATAGCATCTTCAAATTTCCCTGGAATTGTGACTACCTTCTTCCATTTTTCAGTGGATTAGGATGTGCACCTCTTTGAGCAGGTCATTTTTTTGTCTACCAAATATATCTATTCTCATCAGTTGTTACTTGAAGACTACTCTCGAGAGGGGCATTAGCATGTCTAGCCTGCTACTCATAAATGAAGCAGGCTCTGGTGGCTAGGGAAAGCCCGTAAGCAAAGAAGTGCAGGTGCCAGCAAATTGCACCAAAGTGGTGAGGATGAAAGATATAGGTGGGGTTTGGACACCATCTGATGCAGTTCCTCCTGAATATAAGTCAATAATGGAAAACACAGGCAGCCCTTTTATTAGTTTTTGTTTTGGTTTAAGAGAGGAAGGAAGGAAGGGAGGGAGTGAGAGAGGATAAAAATCATAGTATGTCTACGTAAAGATATTGTTTATATGTAAGAAAAGGTTCATATAAAGGTAGAAGAGGGACACAGAGTTCAATAAGTAAGCAACCATATTTTTTAACACTATTTTTAAAAAAAGAAAGGCAACTGTAAAGAATCAAAGGGACTGCCTCCCTTTGAAAGAGATTTATTAAGAGAAACAGAATAAATTTTAGAAAGTTTTGGGCTTCCCTGGTGGCGCAGTGGTTGAGAGTCTGCCTGCCAATGCAGGGGACGCGGGTTCGGGCCCTGGTCTGGGAAGATCCCGCATGCCGCGGAGCAACTCGGCCCGTGAGCCACAATTACTGAGCCTGCGCGTCTGGAGCCTGTGCTCGGCAACGAGAGGCCGCGATAGTGAGAGGCCCGCGCACCGCGATGAAGAGTGGCCCCCACTTGCCGCAACTAGAGAAAGCCCTCGCACAGAAACGAAGACCCAACACAGCCATACATACATACATACATACATACATAAAAAGAATGTAAGCAGACAAGAATAGCATTAAAAAAAAAAAATTAAAAAAAATAAATAAATAAATAAAAATTTTAGAAAGTTTCATGTTTTCAATGTAATTCATGAGTTCACTGTTCATTTTGGGAAGATGGGGGTGGTAGCAGCATGGTTTTGGAATGTTTCCAAATTCCCACATCAAAACAAACAGAGTAACTGCATAGCAAAACCAAAAACTCCTAGCATGTACAAAAAACCAAGACCAACAAACCCCAAAACCCCAGGCAACAAACTGTCCCACAGGCTACAAACGAGGACAAACTACACACAGGCATAAATCTGCATGGTATCAGCTCTGTGCAAGAGGAAGTAGAGGGATGCAACAGGGCATGTGACAGACCTGAGAATAGTAGAACCTCAAAATAGCCAAGGAACTCACTGGAGCATACAGTGGGCCTAGCGGAAATAGCAGCTGAAACTGGGAGGGCATGTCTACTCCATTAGCAGGTAATCACAGGAGCCTGCTGTAAGAGGGCTGAAGAAGCATAGTCTCTGTGAACTTTCAAAACTTAGCCACATGGCTGTATCCCAGGACATGGCTCTATCCCAGGACATGGCCCTACCCTAAGCAGTAACTACTAAGGGTGGCATCAAAGTAGATGACAGGGGTGATAAAGGTGAAGAGAAGAAAGGGGTCATATGAAGGTGGGGGAGGAAAATAGAGTTCAAAAAGCAAGCCACAATATTTCTGAACTCTGAAGGAAAAACAAAAACAAGACAAAAAACAGACAATAGAGCTCTCTGCAGTTAGAAAAGCTACCTTGAATCATTCATCCTTCTAAAAATTTGGAAAAACTAATTAAGAAACAGGAAAGTATTGAGGTCAAATCCCATACAAAGTTATTATAAGAAAAGAGAATAAAGAACAAAATAACTTCCCTACCAACAATGAAAGCATGCCAGGGGATTTCCCTGGTGGCGCAGTGGTTAAGAATCTGCCTGCCAATGCAGGGGACACGGGTTCGAGCCCTGGTTCGGGAAAATCCCATATGCCGCGGAGCAACTAAGCCCGTGTGCCACAACTACTGAGCCCATGTGCCACAACTACTGAAGCCCGTGCGCCTAGAGCCCGTGCTCTGCAGCAAGAGAAGCCACCACAGTGAGAAGCCTGCACACTGCAACGAAGAGTAGTCCCCACATGTCACAACTAGAGAAAGCCTGTGCACAGCAACGAAGACCCAATGCAGCTAAAAATAAATAAATAAAAACAAATAAATAAATAAATTTATTTTTTAAAAAAAGAAAGCATACCGGAAAGACATGTTCACAGAACAGATTTTAAAAGAGCTAAAAGAAATTAAATAACACAAGACATGAAAGAACAAGATAATTTAGATCAGAAAAACTCAAAATGAGGTGACAATTCAGAAAAGAATTAGAACTAAAAGAAATTTATTTTAGAAACAAAGACTAAACAAGAAGGAACACAAGGGTGAATGAGCACAACAGATAATGCCTTAATAAAAAAGAAGGTGAAAAATTAGACAAGTTTTTAAATTCAAAAGAAATGAATAGGTAAAAAAGGATTTGAGAGAAAGTAACAGTATTGAAAGTAGGAAAAAAAGATCAACTATACAGTCTTTTTTTTTTTTGGCTGTGCTGGGTCTTCGTTGCTGCGCACGGGCTTTCTCTAGTTGCAGCAAGAGGGGGCTCCTCTTTGTTGCGGTGCGCAGGCTTCTCATTGCAGTGGCTTCTCTTGTTGCGAAGCATGGGCTCTCTAGGCGCGGGGGCTTCAGTAGTTGTGGCACACAGGCTCAGTAGTTGCGGCTTGCGGCCTCTAGAGCATAGGTTCAGTAGTTGTGGCGCACAGGCTTAGTTGCCCCATGGCATGTGGGATCTTCCCAGACCAGGGCTCGAACTCGTGTCCCCTGCATTGGCAGGCAGATTCTTAACCACTGGACCACCAGGAAAGTCCTTGACTATACAGTTAATGTAAATTTCTGGTGAAGAAAAATCAAAGCAAGAGAAAAACTAAAAAATATAATTTAAAAAATTTCTGAAATAAAAAATATTGTTATCCTAAGACTATTATGTGTGTAATATGGGATAAAGTAAGTAAGTATAGGATAATCTAATTGTTCCAATCCCTATGTCTCTGAGAACAGAAGTCTCTGTGACAGGAAGGAAATACAGATGTAATATCAAGGTCCAAGACGCTGTAGCAGTCCCAAATTTTAATTGGAGATATAAAGTATTTTATCCTAAAATATGTATATACATAAGCACAGAGCTAGGAGATAGATGGATAGAGAAAGGAAGAAAAAAAGAAAGAGAAAGAAACAAAGGAAGAAAGAAAGAGAAAGAAAGAGAGAGAGAAAGAAAGAGAGAGATGAAGGAAGGGGGGAGGAAGGAAGGAAGGAAGGAAGGGAGGGAGGGAGGGAGGGAGGGGGGAAGGATGGAGGAGGAGATGAAAGATGGAAGAAGGAAGAAAGAGAGAGAGGGAGGGAAGGAGATCTTTCCAAGCTCTACCCACTGAAGAGGCCTAGAAACAATGACCAACCCAGTAGCAGTGATCATCTCTAGAACCCGAATTGTGGTCTTGACATAGTATTTCCCATTTAAAAACAAAACAAAACAAACAAAACCAGCAACCAAAAACTAGGGCCTCTTGGAGAAACAGTTGATTCAGGACTTGGGGCAGGAAACAGACAAAATAAACCTGGAATATCTTGTCAGAAAAAGAGCAAGGAAGCTATGAAAGATTACTAGGGTTATACAAAAGGATTCAGAGCCAACTTGAAGAGGCTCCTATTGGCCAAAGATGAGACAAATCAGCATATAAATGGATAATTGCAATTTGTTAAAATCAATCAAATGTGAGGAACGAAGTAAGCAGGAAGAGAATAGACAGCATGCCCATCCTAGCAAGGCCAAGAGAGAAAGCTTAATGTCAATTCAAGGGTTTTGTCTTCCATGTTAGATTGAACATAGTGACTACTGAATTATGACTCTGTTTGCAAAAATGATTCTAGGACGATCTATTACTCAAGAAAGATCAGAACAGCCATGGGCCTGTTGGAACTTTACCCAGAGTAAGGGGAAGATTGCTGCTACTTCATAAAGTTTGAATGAATGGTGAAAGACAAAAATAAAGTTATGATTTTTTTTTTAACATCTTTATTGGAGTATAATTGCTTTACAAAAAAGTTATGTTTTGATTATAATCCATGTGTCATGTTTATTCAACATACCAGTTACACACATAAATATATGAAATCTGTCCCCATGGAGCAGATAATCTAGGAAAGATTTTACATGTGTACAAATAACTATAGTGCAAAATAGTATGAAATAAGCGCCACAACGGAGGCACAATCAAAATTCTATAGTTAAGTAGTCAGAAATATCACTTCTGACAATGCTGAGAGAAAGAGAGAAGAGTAAGATCTGAGTTGGTCTTTAAAGGAAGAGTGGCATTTAGTGGGCAGAGATGAGAGGGAGAACACGCTAGCCTGAAGAAATAGCTGGAACAGAAATGCAATATAGAAAATGTAGGGAATGTCTTAAAGCACAATGAGAGATTCCACTTGACTGGAAGGAGAAGGTATATGATGGAGGAGTGAGAGGCAAGGCTGGAAAGATGGATTGGGACCAGGAAATTGGACAGGGCCTTTACTAAAGATTTGGAATTTATCTTACAGTCAATCACTGAAGGTTTTTAAATGGGAGAAATTTCTACCAACTAAAACAGCATTTTAGGATGCCTGAAGGATGCGTTACAAGGAAGGGCATATGGAAGCAGAGAGACCAGTGAGGAGGCCACGGCAATCAGAGAACTGAACTGCCATGGATGCGGAGGAGGTGAAAAGAGAGAGAGGTGCCAGAAGTATTCTGAAGGAAAAATCAGAATGGGTTTTTGATGAATGATGATGCATGATTAGATAAGGCATTGAGAAACTGGAAGGGAGTAAGGATAACTGAGGGTCTGAGCTTAGTGATTGCAATGAGCTGCGACTGGGTTGGCGAGAAGAGAATTTTGTGCTTTATAAACTTGAAATGAGTTTACCAGGAGGAACAGGACAATGCAAATGAGAGACTGGAGTCAGAGAGAGGGGCTGAAGCAGGAAATAGAGTTTTGGGAGACACGTCTATAAATTCGACTCTGAGAGAGTAAATAAGAACTCAAGGGAGTGCAGAGAAAGAAAAGAAGGGAATCAATGATAGGCCCTTGGGGGAGACTGATGTTTGGTGTGGGCAGGAATGGATGGAGAGCAGGATGGAGCAGGGCAGAGACCCAGCGCTGTTCTCCTGGGTATGCCAGAGTCTCCCAGTGTTTAGGTTGCCCCCCAGACATGGATTAAATCAACCTAACTAATCCGCCAGGTTCTATTTGAGAATCGGCACAGTTTAGAGCAATGCTTCACAACCTAACTGTGGTGAAAGACCAGTTTTCTTCTTTCCAATTTGTTGTCATCAATACTTTTGTAAAATCAATAAAAGTTAATTAATAGAAAAATGATTAAGTGCTTGGATGTTGTGGCAATGTCAAATTGCTGTAAAATTTTCTGTGGGCTTACTTTCAATTTCTGTACTAACATTGTGAATATAAAATAAACACCAGTACACCCGAGTAGCACTAAGAAGAACTGAGTCAGGATACTATTCCAGGTCCTGTCATTAGCACTCTGTGTAGGCAAGCTTTTTAATTTCACTGGGCTTAACATTCACTTGTTTGTAAAGTAAAGGAATTAAATTTGCCCTAAAGTCTAGAACATATGGTCCTTAAACATTAGTTGACACTGAAAAGGCCTGACTTACCATTCTGCCCATACTCACTTCCTTGCCCAAGTAAGGTTTTCTTCTTCTGGGAGCCTTTTCCTCCTCCTTTCTAGTATTTTGAGGTGCATTGTTGTGTGTTGAGGCTGGAAGACTAATCAGAGAAAAACAAGCCTCCAGGGAGCCAGATTTTCTGCAAAACTATTCTGAGCTAATCTCTAATTGTCTCAAATTGCGACATAGAAATCACAGGAAATCTAAAACAAAAACACTAACCCTGAACCACAGATCCCAGCTTACACAACAGGATCCATGACTCAGTAGCTCAAGATTCCAGGCTACCAGCACCTTGCCCAGATCTGAGTGTGCACATTTCCACATCCACCAGCTGACTTGACATGGTCAGTGGCATTTATCATATCCTGTTCATCTTATATGCTCCAAATGCCAAACATAATGCGAGGCATGCAGTAGATGTTCAATAACTCTTTCTCAAATAAATAAACGAATGAGAAACACTCATTTCCTTCAAAAGCCTTCCATACCACCAGGCTGACACTACTAAGTTTTTCCTTATTCAGTGTCCCCTTAGCACTTACTCTGTGAAGAAATTACCCATTTCCTGCCATTTGCTATAGGAACTGTGATTCACATCTCTAGAAAATACCTGTTTGGACTGAATTGTGTCCCCTCCATTCCCCTGCCTTCCAAATTCATGTTAAAGCCCCACCCCCAGTGTGGCTATATTTGGAGACAGGACCTATAAGGAGGCCATAAAGATTAAATGCAATCATAAGGATGAGGCCTCAGTCTGATAGGGCTGGTGTCCTTATAAGAAGAGGAAGAGGGCTTCCCTGGTGGCGCAGTGGTTGGGAGTCTGCCTGCCAATGCAGGGGACACGGGTTCGAGCCCTGGTCTGGGAAGATCCCACATGCCGCGGAGCAACTAAGCCCGTGAGCCACAATTACTGAGCCTGCGTGTCTGGAGCCTGTGCCCCGCAACAAGAGAGGCCGCGATAGTGAGAGGCCCCCGCACCACGATGAAGAGTGGCCCCCGCTTGCCACAACTAGAGAAAGCCCTCGCACAGAAACGAAGACCCAACACAGCCATAAATAAATAAATAAAATTTAAAAAAAAAAAAAAAGAGATGGTTCTCAAAAAAAAAAAAAGAAGAGGAAGAGATTTCCCTCTCTCTCTCCCACTGTCTCTGCACACTACAGAGGAAAGGGCTTGTGTGGACACAGTGAGAAGGTGGCCATCTGCAAGCCAAGAAGAGTCCTCACCAGAAACAGACTTTGCCAGCATCTTGATCATGGACTGTGAGAGACTAAATTTCTGTTGTTTAAGACACCCAGTCTGTGATATTTTGTTATGGCAGCCCAAGCACACTAATATAATGCCCTTCCTTGATTTCTCCCATGCAAACATCAGAAAAAAGTGACTGAGATTCCCCCACATAGAAAGCCTCTAACTTCCCTTTACCACAACCTGAGGGGATCAGGGGATTATGCTTTGGGACGTTATATTTCATACCACAGAATCATCAGCGCAGGCATAGCCCACCTCTTAGGGACAAAGCTATTTTTATATACCGTGAGGCAAATACCTATACTAATTAAATGGTTTTTAACCTTTTTGCAGTCATAGACTCCTTTGAAAACTGATGAAAGTTCTACAGTAGCACTGTCTACCTGAACTTTCTGAGATGATGAAAATGTTCCATAACCTGCATTGTCCAATATGGAAGCTACTTAGCCAGAAATGACTATCAAGCTTTTGAAATGTGGCTAGTGCAACTAAGGAACTGAATTTCCAATTCAGTTTAATTCTTATTTGTTTAATTCATTTAAATTTAAATAGTCACATGTGGCTAGTGGCTACCATATTGTACACCACAGCTCTTTAGTGTCTAGGCTTCTAAAAATGCATATATATACTTACACTCAAAATTTTGCAAACCAGTGTTGGGGAGTCCAGTAACAGCCATTAACAGCAATATCTACTCAGGTCAGGTGACCTTTATTAAAAACAAAGACCTATGCAAGAATGAATGTTTTTTCAGTGAGTTGATGTGTGGTCAGTAATTAGAAATAACACAGAGCAGATAAAAAGCCCAATTTCTGTAGTCTAAAAAGTAGTCAACTAGTGCTTACTAGGTTCTTAATATACATATCCAGCTCAACCCCTCTGGCTAATGAAAGATGTCTATGCACTCCTTCTGTAACCACACTGATTCCTGTGCCTTTGGTGAAACAGAAGAGGTAGTACAATAACAATGGCTTTCAGAGTTTAATAAATCTGGGTTCAAATTCCAGCTCCCTTTATTTTAATCAGAATAGATTTTTTAATATACTAACAAACAACTCCCAAATCTCAGTGTTTAACAAATGTTTGCTTCTCACTTTTCAAATATCTGCTTGGTGCAACTATAGGGCACCACTCCTTCAGTGGTGACTCAACAGGCTTTCTCCATACATAGTTTCATCATCTGAGTACGAGGGGAGGGGAGAGACTGAAGACATTTGAGGGACTTTTCACTGCTACATCTCATATCTCATTGATAAGAACTATTACTCAGCCCCACTTAATTACCAGGGAGATGGGAAGCAAACTTTTCATATCTAGGAAGGAAAAACATTACACTAAATGTTGATGAACACAAAGCATTATCTTCTGCTATGCTCTCTAACCACATACACCTGACAATTTAATTAACCTTTTTTAGTTGCCTCATTTGAAAAATGGTCATAATTATATCTACCTAATAAAATGAATGTACATGTGTAAAGTTCATTGCACAATGTTTTGCACATTGTGGGAACTCAGTGATGGTGGATTCTTTTTCTTTACTGGAAAAGGGATGGTGTAGTAAACTTGCCACAGCCCAACAGACTCACGGAACAGCATGTCACATCATGTCTCAAACTACAATACCTCTGATCTAATTCTTCCTGCTCTTAACTATTTTTCCTCCCACTCAGTCCACCAACAACCCCTTACCTTTATGTAATTTTTAAGATGGACCTTTTGTTGTTTCTATTAGCAGGTATGGGTAATTAACCATAATTATCACAACCAGTAGCTCTAATAATTAGTAACTATACAGAGAAAGCTTTAATGTAAAATTATAATAAAGTCAGAGTTCTAAAATATCAAACTCATAGATAAAAGGTGCTTTTTCCCCTCTCTTCCCTCCTTTTCATACATACTACATAGCCTGAAGTGAATGACATATTTGTTATGTACTTGCAATTGTTAGTAAAGGCAGATCTGAATAACATTATCAATCACTTTGATCTCACTGATCTTTATACAACAGTATATCCTGCAACTGTAGAATATATGTTCTTTTCAAGTGCATATGGTGTGTTCTCTAAGGTAGACCAATGCTGGAATATAACAAATCTCAATCAATTTAAAATTACTGAAAACGTACAGAGTATGTGCTCTGACAACAACTGAATTGAATTACAAATCAATAGTAAGATATTTAGAACAGCTCCCTAGTTTGGAAATTAAACAACAGACTTCTCAATAGTCTATGGGTCAAAGAAGAAATCATAAGAAGAATTAGAAACTATTTTGAATAGAATGATAATGAAAATATATCAAAGTTTGTAAATACAGCTAAAGCAGTGCTTAGAGGAAAATTTATAGTTTTAAATGCTTATTTTAGAAAAGAAGAAAGGTCAAAATTAATGGACTAAGTTTAGAGCTCAAAAAACTAACAAAAGAAAAGTAAAATAAACCTAAAGTAGTAGATGGAAGAAAATAATAAAGAGAAGATATAAATATCTTGAAATAAAATAAGCAAACAACAGGGAAAGTTATCAAAGACAAAAGTAAGTTCTTTGAAAAGATCAACAAAATCGATAAAGTTCTAGCTAGAAAGAACATAAATTTCCAATATAAGAAATAAAAAAGAAGTTATCCCCACACATCACACATACATTAAAAAGACAATAAAGGAAATACAAAGAGTAAGTTTATACAAATTTGACATCTTAGATGAATGGACAAATTCTTTGAAAAATACCACTAACAAACACAGACACAAAATGACATAGAAAATCTGAATAGGCCTGCCTATATATATTAAAGAAATTATATCCGTTATCAAAATCTTCTCAGAAAGAAGACTACAGACCCAGATGACTGCACTAGTGTATTCTATCATATATTTAAGGAAAAAATCTTACATAAATCTTATCTGTTCACAGCAGAGAAAGGAAGTTTTCCCAACTAGTTTTATGAGGTCAGTGTGCCCAAAATATCAATACCTGACAAGAATATTATAAAATATAGAAAAAGGAGAAATAAAGATACAGAGAGAGAGAGAGAGAGACACAGAGAGAGAGAGAGGCAGAGAAAGAGACAGAAAGAGAGAGGAAGGAAGAAAGAGGGAGATAGAGGGAAAAATTACAGACCAATATACCTCATGGACATAGATGTAAAATGTCCACAAAATATTAGCAAATCAAATTCAGCTATATATAAAATGGATAATACATTATAACCAAATGGTGTGTATTAAGTTTAGTTTAACATTCAAAAATCAATGTAATTCACAAAAAAGGCGGAAAAAGTACGTGATAGTTTCAATAGATAAAAAGAAAGCATTTAACAAAATTCAACACTCATTCATGATTTTAAAAGTCTGAGATTTTTTTATTGGAAAAGCAAGCCCTACTTGGAGTACATATATTTTTTATTTTCAGAGTCCCTTCAGTGTCACAAAGAGTAAGTTATTTGAATTTGCAAAAGTTAATGTAGTGGTGGAACACTGACGATCATCATTCAGCAAGGCAACAGGCATGGTAGCCAAGTATACCAAAAATTCTAAATTTACTATATTAAATGATTTGCAATTTGAGAGAGAAAGAGAGTCCTGAGAATCAGATCTTTAAAAAAAAACTCATAAAACTATGAATATAAGGGACTTTCCACAATTTGACAGAGGTCATTGTCAAGAACTGTAAACAGTTTTTACTCTACTTACAAGTTAACAAATCAGCCTGTCATGGATGCTGGCAGAAGACACAAATCTCCTAGGTCCGCTGTAAAGGACAGTTTATTTCTCGTAACAATAGCAGTAGCTAGAGTATTATCATTTTCTTGTGTTACTTTCTCAAGCCCCAATTTCACAGGATGACACAATGAGGGCTAGGTGCCACCTGCACACACAGTAGCTTACATTACAGAAGAGAAACACTGAGTTTAGTGAAGTCAAATCTCTTGTAATGGGCTGCAAGCAACCCTGCCCAACATTTGCCCCAGAGGGAGACATTATCATATTGGACAGTAAACAGATCCACCCTTTGCTCTGGAGGGAGACACTATATATTCCAAGGCTTTTTGCTATACAAATATCCTTGAAAAGGTAGTCCAGAACAAAATAGTGCTTAGTACATCTGCTTGCAAGATGTGTAGCAACAGGAGACTCATGGAGAACTGTCTCCTCAAAGGTGACATATATCTTATAGCTAACATAACTAATGATAAATATCAAATGCTTTTGCCACAAGATCAGGAGCATGGAAAGGATGCACAGTCATATCACTTCGATTCAACATTGTACTGAAGGTCCTGATCATTGTAATAAAACAGAAAAAAGAAATAAAAGCATAAAGTTTAAAAAGCAAAAGCAAAACTATTTCTATATGCAAATGATGTAATTGTTCACATGGAAAATCCTACAGAACCTACAAAACGACTATTAGAAATAAGTCAATTTAGTTAAGTGATAAAGTTACATAATAATATCATTAATATGAAAAAATCAATTGTATTTTTATTCATACTAGCAGGAATCAAATAGCAGAATACCATTTACAATTATGTAAAAACCAAAATATTCATTAATAAAGTTCAGATGTTCAAAACACCTACACTGGAAACTACAAAATACTGCTGAGATAAATAAAAGAAGATTTCAATAAATGAAGAGCTTTACCGTATTCATGGAGTAGAAGATTCAATCTTGTTAAGATGTCAATTCCCTCCAAATTTATCTATAGATTCAACACCCCCAATAAAAATTCCAACGGGATTTTTCTTGTAGAGACTGACATGCTTATTTATAATTTTACATGAAAATTCAAAGGACCTAGAATATCCAAAGCAATCTGGGAAAAAGAAGAAAAAATTTGGAGGGCATACATTACCTGATTTCAAGTCTTCTATAAAGCTATATCAATCAAGACCAGGTGTACTGGCATGAGAGTTGACAAGTAGATTAAAGGTACAAAAGAGAAAATGCAGAAATAGACCCATACTTTTAAGATCATTTGATATTCAACAAAGATGCCAACACAACCCGATGGAGAAAGGAAAGTCCTTTAAACAAAGGGGATGGGGTGTGGATGGGAGCTGAACATGGACCCATACCTCATCCATATACACAGACCTAAAGTTAAACACAATAACTAAAATGATAAAGTCTTTAAAGGAAAAACAGCAAATAGGTTCACGTTTAAGGGTAGAAAGGTTTTTTAAAAAGGATACAGAAAGCAAAGAAAAAAATGGAAAAATTAGACCTCATCAAACCTAAAAAGTCTATTCCTCAAAAGACAAAACTAAGAAAATGAATAGGCAAGCTATAGACTAGAAGCAAATATCTGAAAAACATACATATGCCAAAGTTCCAATGCAGGATTTATAAAGAACTACAAATGAAAAATAAAGACTAACAGCCCAATAAATATGGGCAAAATATCTAAATGGACACTTCACAAAAGAATACATATAAATGGCCAGCAAGCAAGCAGAAAAAAATGTTCAACATTATTAGTCAACAGGGAAATGCAAATTAAAACCTTAAGATCAAAACTAAAGCCACCAGAATGGCTAAAATTAAAGACTGACAACATCGATGTTGGTGAAGTTTTGAAGCAACTAGATCTCTCATGCATTCATGATGGGAATGTAAAATAGTATCTCATCTTTTTTGTGGTGAGAACATTTAAGATCTACTCTTTCAAGTATATGATACTGTATTATTAATTATAGTCACTATGCTGTACATTAGATCCCCAGAACTTATTCATCTTGTAACTGGAAGTTTGTACAACATCTCGGTTTTCTCCCACTCCCCAACCCCTGGTAACCACAATCCTAGTCTCTGTTTCTTTGAGTCAGCTTTGTAAAATTCCATGTATAACGTGATGTAATACAGTAGTTTTCTTTCTGTCTGACTTACTTCACTTAGCATAATGCCCTCAAATTCCATCCATATTGCCACAAACAGCAGGCTGTCCTTCTTTCTCTTTGGCAAATAATATTCCTGTGTGTTTGTGTGTGTGTGTATACATATGTATGTATACATATATATGTATACATACGTATGTATACATATATATGTATATATACATACATATATATATATGCCATGTATATATGCACATCTCATTTATTGATTCATCCACTGACACTTGTTTGGGTTGTTTAAATATTTTGGCTATTGTGAGCAGTGCTACAACGAACATGGGAGTGCAGATATCTCAAGACCCTGTTTTCCTTTCCTTCATATATATACTGAAGAGGTGGGACTGCTGGATCATATGGTAGTTCTAGTTTTAAGGAACCTCCATAATGTTTTCCAGGGTGGCTGAATGAATTTACACTCCCACCACCAGCACAAAAGGATACCCTTTTCTCCACATCCTTGCCAACACTTCCTTGTTGAAGAGGTAGGAAGATGAAGAGAGCCCTCCCAGGCCTTCTGACCTGGTATGGAGTGCCAAGCACCAGATTCCCTTCTGGTGTTTCCATAGGTGGGAGCTTCCCTAGCTGACCCTGGTGAAAAGAGTAGCCTTGAATGATCTTAATTCCAATGGCAAATCTGCTTATACCTTCTAGCTTCCCCTGCTCCCTCTCTAAGCTCAGTCTTTGGGTTATCTCTCTCACTTTTTTTCCCCATTCTTTCCCAACCCAAACATTCTATACCCTCTAGACTGACCTGCTGATCATCTCATCAACAAAGAATGTGGATTCTGAGGTTGACACACTTTGACTCAAATTCTAGCTGTGTTGCTCATTATCTGCGTGATGTGGGACACAAGTGCTTCAGCTCACTAAGCCTCAGTTTTCTCATCTGTAAAAAGGGGGGAACTTGTACATTTCTCAAAGGGTTGTGGAGCTTCAGTGGGCTCATGCTATGGTTATTTATTGCTAAATAAAAAACCATCCTGGATCTTAGTGGGTTAAAAAAAAAAGTATCTCATGTTAGAAAAAGATTTGACAGGATTTTTTGTTTTTGAATGAAACTACATATATATCTACCTTATGATTCAACAATTCTACCCCTAGGAATTTACCCAAAAGTTAAAAACAGGTAATGTCAGTAGAATAGCAGAGTAGAAGGATTCAATGCTCATCCCCCCAACAACTACATACTGAGGAAAATAACTCTAGGACAACTCCAGAATACAATAAAGTAGCTTCAGAAATCCTGAGGAGCACAAAAACTAAGGATGGCACATAGAAAAGTGTAGAAAGCAAACCTGTGTCATCTCATCCCCCAGTGTGGCACAGCTTATTGCCAAGAGGGATGAGTGTGACCATCTCCTGTGGGGAAAAAAGAGAACCAGAGGATCTCAGCAGCCCTAATCACTGCTGAGGACACTCTAGCTTTTGCCAAAGACTGCCACTGTCTACACCTATGCTGAACCCAGCTGATGGAGCTGCCTAGAGTCACCCACGCTGTCTCCTACTCCCTGCTGGGCCCCAAGCAGCAGCTGCACCTCCCCCCAAGGGCCAGAGCTGCCTCTGTGCAATGCTGCCCCCTCTCCAGGGCCAGAGCCATATGTACACTGCTGGATCCCTCAGTTCCCAGTGCCAGAGCTGACACCCCTCTTCCACAAACATACACTCGCCCTGGACCCTATCTCTGCAACTGCTACACATGAGCCTGTGCCTGAGACTTCTGCTGCACTACTGCTGCAGCAAATGCACATGCACGCTGGACCCACACCCAGAAGTATCCTCCTGGCTGTGACTTGCTCAAATGAAATAAAAACACAGTAAACAGCAACACAAAAGCATGTGAAAGCACAAATCTCACAAAGGTAAATATACAGACATATGTAGAGCTGTCTATAACACAGTAAAGGTGGTATATAAATTATTTTTAACCCTAATATAAAGCTTAAACATTTGTTTGTGGGTACACAATATAAAAGGAAACCAAATGTCTACAAGAACACAAAGTGCTGGGGGTGGGAAGAGTAAAAGGACAGTGCTTTGTATGAAACTGAAGTTTTGTTATCAATTTAAAATAGAAGGTTATAACTACAAGATATTTTATGTAAGTCTTGAGCTAACCAACAAGAAAACATATAACAGATACACAAAAGATGCAAAAAAAATCAAAGCAAATCACTATAAAAAATCATGAGAGGAACAGAGGGACAAAACAACTGAAAGACAAACAGAAAACAACAAAATGGCAATGTTAAGTCATCACTTATCAATAATTTAACTTAAAATATTAAACTCACCAATCGAAAGGCACTAAGTGGCCAAATGAATTTAAAAGACCAAGATCTACCTATATACTGCCTGCAGAGACTTGCTTTTAAATTAAGGATTCATGTAGACTGAAAGTGAAGAAATGGTAAAAGATATTTCATACAAATGGTAACCAAAGAAAGCAGAGGTCACTATACTCATCAGATAAAATATACTTTAAGTCTAAATCTGTCTCTAGAGACAAAAAGGGTCATTATATAATGGTAAAAGAATCAATTCAACTGGAAGATATAAAAATTATAAATACATAACACACTCAACATCAGAGTATCAAAAGTAAATACTGACAGATCTGAAGGCAGAAACTGACAGCAATGTAATAATAGTAGGGAACTTCAATATCCTGCTTACAATAATGGATAGAACATCCATCCAGAAAATCAATAAAGAAACAGCTGACCTGAACACTATAGATCAATGAAAGTTCATATACAGGACTTTCTATACAACAGCAGAAGAATACACATCCTTCTCAAGTGCACATGGAACACATTTCCCAGGAGAGATCACATTAGGTCACAAGTCAACAAATTTAAGAAAACTGAAACCATTCCAAGTATTTTTTATAACCACTTGGAATAAAATCAGATCAATAACAGGCAAGGAAACTGGAAAATTCACACATACATGGAAATTAAACAACACACTCTTGAACAATAATTGGGTCAAAGATAAAATCATAAGAAAAGTTTAAAAGTACCACCAGACAAACAAAAATGAAAACACAGCATGCCAAAAACTATGGGATGCAGGAAAAGCAATAATAAGAAGGAATTTTTTAGTGATAAATGGCTACGTTAAAAAGAAGAGCACAAATAAACAACCTAAATTTACACCTCAACGAACTAGAAAAAGAACTAAACCCAAATTTAGCAAAAGGAAGGAAATAACAAAGATCAGAGCAGGAAAAAAAAAAAAAGAGACTAGCAAGACAATAGCAAAGATCAAAGAAACTTTAGCTAGACTAAGAAAAAAAGAGAGAAGACACAAAATCAGAAATAAAAAAGACATTACAACTGATAACACAGAAATACTAAGGATCATAGGAAACTACTATGAATGATTATATGCCAACAAATTAGATAAACTAGAAGAAATGGATGAATTACTAGAAACACACAAACTATCAACACTGAATCATGAAGAAACAGAAAATCTGAACAGAACAATAGTGCGTAAGGAGACTGAATCAATAATCAAAACCTCCCAACAAAGAAAAATCCAGGACTGTCTGTTTCACTAGTGAATTCTACCAAACATTTAAAGAAGAATTAATACCAATCCTTCTCAAAGTCTTCCAAAAATTTGAAGAGGAAGGAACACTTCCAAACTTCCTTTATAAGGTCAGCAATATCCTGACATCAAAACCAGACAAGAACACTGCAAGAAAAGAATATTATAGGGCAATATCCCCAATGAACATAGATGCAAAAATCCTCAACAAAATATTAGCAAACCAATTTCAACAATATATTAAAGGAATCATACACCATGATCAAGTGAGATTTATTCCTGGGATGCAAGAATGGTTCAACATATGCAAATCAATAAATGTTACATCGCATTAACAAAATGAAGGATAAAAATCACATGATCATCCCAATATATGCAGAAAAGGCATTTGATGAAATTCAACATCCTTTCATGATAAAAACTCTCAACAAATTAGGTACAGATAGAAGGTATCTCAACATAATAAAACCCATTTATGGATAAGCCCACAGCTAACATCATACTCAATGGCAAAAAGCTAAGATCAGGAAAAAGACAAGGATGCCCATTATCACCACTGATAGAATTCAACAGCAAAAAACAACAAAAACAAAAATACGACCCAATTGAAAAATGAGCAAAGTACTTGAATAGATATTTTTCCAAAGAAGACATCCATATTGCTAACAGGTACATGAAAAGATGCTCAACATCACTAATCATCAGGGAAATGCAAATCAAAACCACAATGAAGTATCAACTCACATCTGTTAGGATGGCTATTATCAAAAAAAAAACAGAGATAACAAACGATGGTGAAGATACAGAGAAAAGGAAACACCTGTACATTGTTAGGGAATGTAAACTGGTGCAGCCACTATGGAAAACAGTATGGAGTCTCCTCAAAAAATTAAATAGAACTACCGTATGATCCAGCAATCCCATGTCTTGGGATATATCCAACGGAAATAAAATCATTATCTCAAGGAGACATATGTACTCTCATATTTGTTGCAGCATTATTCACAATAACCAAGATTTCAAAACAACCCAAATGTTCTTTGAAGGGGATGTGGTATATGGGGATTGGAATTCTGGAGTCCACTGGTATCTAACCCAGCAGAGGCTTTTGACCTCTAGTGAATGAACATTATTTGGGCTCCATAGTGGTAGTTGCAGCAGCAGCAATATCAAGGGGAATAATAATAATCATAACAACAATTTTCTTTAGCATTTTCAAAATGTGTTCACTGTGGTTGTCATGGAGGCATGCCACTCAAATCTCCCTTCTGGAGAGAGCCTCCTGCAAGGAGTGTAATAAGCTGATGGCTTCCAGCTGCCACACCTTTGGGATCTGCGCACAGCAGTAGAACCAGGACATTCCTGGCAGATGGGGTGCTTCTCTAATAGGCAATCTGCGCTCCTGGATCCCCATTAATCTGTCTGAGACTTTCTTGCAGCTGCACTGCAAGATGAGGCTCTTTCTCCCCAAGTCTCCTTTCTTCTCTTTCTCTTTTCACAGGTGTCTCACCTGCATTGTGGTCTCTCCTCAACTACTGTTAATATATACACTGCAATATTATTCAGCCTTTAAAAAAATAGGAAACCCTGTCATTTGCAACAACATGGATTAATCAGGAGGGCATTTCACCAGAAATAAGCCAGATAGAAGACAAATACCTCAGGTTATCCTTTATATGTGGAATCTTGAAAAAAAAAAAAAAGGCAAACTCATAGAAATAAAGAGTAGAATGGTGGTTTCCAGGGGCTGGGAGAAAAGGGGAGAGGTTGGTGAAAGGTTATATAAACTTTGTTATAAAATGAATAAGGTATGAGGATCTAAGGATAGCACGGTGACTACAGTTGTTAACAGTGCATTGTACAGTTGAAATTTAGGCAAGAAAATAAATCTTAAGCATCCTCACCAAAAAAAGAAAAAAAAGAAAAGTAAATATGGAGATGATGGGTGTGTTAATTGTGAGAATCCTTTACAAATTATTCATATATCAAATCATCACATTGTATACTTTAAATACATTATAATTTTATCAATTATACATCAATAAAACAAAAAAAATTTAATCCATTCTCATTTTAGGAAGGTAGATATGAAGGACATACCTCAGGGAAAATGTCAGGTGATTGAAACTGCAAGCAAACACTGGGTAAACTGGATCTCATTGTTCTTCAATAAATGAAGGGGTGAGGATCTCCAACATAAAGGATGTTGACCAGTATCATCCACTTCCTTCCCCCATTAAAATAAAAAACCCAGAGAAAGTGGGAGAAGCAGTTTTTGGTAACTCTGCCATATCCAGAATGCTTAAATGCTTAATCTTGTGCTATTCCACTGCCCTCTGCTGGATGTGATAATTCTGACTTCAAAACCAGAAGTTCTAGAGTGCCAGCAATTGTAATCATTGTCATCACACTAGCTACAGCATGAATGTCAAGCACTGTGCTAAGTGCTTTACATGCATCATCATCTTCAACCCTCCTAACAATTCAATGGCTAGAAAATGTTAGCCTCTCTTTGTAGGTGAGGAATCTGGAGGTACAGAACCAAGGTCACACAATTAAAGGGAACTGGGAATTCAATAGTGGCTCTAGAGACAGCTCTTAGCTACTTCCTGTTCCCTAAATATAAACTTCATGCTATCAGCCGTACTGGGAGATAAATCTGGAAAGGTATTACCTTTTGAGACCAGTTGATTCACTATTAACAATGGAATCACAAAAATGATTTTTATTTTAAAAAGCTCCCCCAAAATATCTTCCTCTAATTTTTCCTTAAGAAGCCCCAAAATTTACCAAAAAGGAAAAGTTTACTCCTCAACTAAGGGCAAGAGAGTGTTTCTCAAGAGTTTCTCAAAGTGTGATCCATGAATCAACCTCCTTCATTAAAATCTTGTGAGTTGCTGGTTCAATACACAGAACCCCAGGCACCAGGATGTGTCATGGAAGTAGAGGACAGGACTTGCCGCTGAGAGATGTGATATGTATTAGTGGGATAGGGGTGGACAGAGAGAAAGAGTACGACTCCAGGATTTTTGGCTCAGTAACTGGGGGGGCTGGTAGTGACGTCAAGTGTGGAAAATTAGAAGAAGTGAGTGGGTTTTTATTGTTAGCAGTTCAGTTGTGGTAGTTGCTGTTTGGCAGTGAATATAAAATCAGGAGTTTTGGTTTAGACATGTTATGTTTGAGATGTCAAATAGGATAACCAAATAAAAATGGAAAACAGAGGAAACTACCAAGGAAATAACTGACTTTTAAAACTTACAATATGTTTAAGATCTATCCATGTTGTTTCATGTGTATCTATTATGTATCCAATTGCTGTACAGTACCTGGTATCCCTACCAATGATTAATCCCCAGATTGCTTCCAACTCCTGTCACCATAAACAGCAATGAACATCCTATAGGTTCCCTGTAATATAATAATAAATATATATGTTGGTCTCTGTCTCCAGTTCCTAATACAGGGCTCCTAAGATCCTTAAAAATTCCTAAGTGATAAGAGCACTAAGAATATCTTTGGACTTCCCTGGTGGTGCAGTGGTTAAGAATCCTCCTGCCAATGCAGGGGACACGGGTTCGAGCCCTGGTCTGGGAAGATCCCACATGCTGCGGAGCAACTAAGCCTGTGCGCCACAACTACTGAGTCTGCGCTCTGGAGCCCACAAGCCACAACTACTGAGCCCATGTGTCACAACTACTGAAGCCTACGTGCCTAGAGCCTGTGCTCCCAACAAAGAGAAGCCACCGCGATGAGAAGCCTGTGCACTGCAACGAAGAGTAGCCCCCGCTCGCCACAACTAGAGAAAGCCCGCGTGCAGCAACGAAGATCCAATGCAGCCAAAACTAAATAAATAAAATAAATAAATATATTTCAAAAAATAAAATAAATTTTAGAAAAAAAAGAGAACATCTTTTGTTCTGTCAAGGTAATTCTGGGTGGACTCTTTAATCGGGGCTCATAACCAGAAAGACAAAGCCACGATTAGAAGCTTAGAATTTTCAGCCCCACCTCCCCATCCTCCAGAGAGGGAAGAAGGGCTAGAAACAGAGTTAATCATCAATCATGCCTATGTGAGGAATCCTCTATAAAATCCCAATAGTATGGTGTTTGGAGAGCTTTCAGTTTGGTGAACACATCCACTCTGAGAGGGTGATGCACCCGCACTGCACAACAACAGAAGCTTCTGGACCCAGGACCTTCCTAGACCTCACCCTTCATCTAGCTATTCATCTGTACCCTTCATGTCCTTTACTCACTGATAAATATTGTGTTTCCCTGAGTTCTGTTAGCCACTTCAGCAAGATAATTGAATCTGAGGAGACATACTTAACGTGACCAGGTACTACCAGATTCCTCTCTAAAATGGCTGTACCACAAAGGAAACCATTGACAAAATGAAAAGGCAACCTACTAAATGGGAGAAAATATTTGCAAATGATATGATTGACAAGGGGTTAATATCTAACATATACAAATAGCCCATACAACTAAACATCAAAAAAAAACAAACAACCCAATTTAAAAATGGGTAGAAGAACAGAACAGACATTTTTCCAAAAAGGAAATGAGATGGCCAACAGGCACATGAAAAGATGTTCAATATCACTAATCATCAGGGAAATGTAAACCAAAACTACAATGAGATATCATCTCACACCTGTCAGGATGGCTATCATCAAAAAGAACACAACAAATGTTGGCAAGGTGTGGAGAAAAGGGAACTCTCTCACACTGTTGGCTGGTATGTAAACTGGTGCAGTCACTGTGCAAAACAGTACGGAGGTTTCCAAAAAAACTAAAAATAGAGCTACCATATGACTCAGCAATTCCACTCCTGAGTATATATCCAAAGAAAATGAAAATAACTCAAAAAGATACATGCACCCCAATGTTCATAGCAGCATTATTTACAACAGCCAAATATGGAAGCAGCCTAAGTGTCCCTCAACAGATGAACAGATAAAGAAGATGTAGTATATATACACAATGGAATACTACTCAGCCATAAAAAAGAATGAAATTTCGTCATTTGCAACAACACGGATGGACCTGGAGGATATTATGCTAAGTGAAATAAGTCAGCGAAAGACAAATACTATATGATATCGCTTATACGTGGAATCTAAAAAATTTTAAAAAAGAATGAATATAACAAAACAGAAAGAGACTCACAGATATAGAGAACAAACTAGTGGTTACCAGTGGGTAGAGGGTAGGGAGGAGGGGCAAGTCAGGGGTAGGCGATTTAGAGGCACAAACTACTATGTATGAAATAAATAAGCTACAAGGATATATTGTACAGCACAGGGAATATAGCCAATATATTATAATAACTTTAACTGGAGTATAACCTATAAAAATACTGAATCACTATGTTGTATACCAGAAACTAATATAATATTGTAAATCAACTACACTTCAATAAAAAAAGAGGCAAGAACAAAAATAAAATGCACAAACAGCTCAAAAAAAAATCTGTAGTTTTGTATCAATGTTAATTTCTTAGTTTTGATAAATGTATCATGGTTATATAAGATATTAACATTAGAGGAAGCCAGATGAAGGGTGTATAGGACTTGCAATTCTTCCATAAATCTAATATTATTTCAAAATAAAAAGTTATAAAACAAACAAAAGAAAAAACCATTACCATTTGCTACTACTTATGCAAATTGAATGTTTAAAAATGGCACAAAGCTAATATAAGAAATAAACTAGGTGCAAAGACTTGTAAGATTGCCGTGCGTAATCTGAATCCCAATTCTAAGTTCATTAAAACAACTTCATTGTTTATCAAACCAACCCCATTTTTCTTAATGAGGGCTAGAAATCTGAACTCATAAAAACACATTTATACCATTAACATATCCACTTTTAGAGTCATGTACCACAATGTTCACTGCAGCTCTATTTACAATAGCCAGGACATGGAAGCAACCTAAGTGTCCATCGACAGATGAATGGATAAAGAAGATGTGGCACACATATACAATGGAATATTACTCAGCCAGAAAAAGAAACGAAATTGAGTTATTTGTAGTGAGGTGGATGGACCTAGAGTCTGTCATACAGACTGAAGTCAGAAAGAGAAAAACAAATACCGTATGCTAACACATATATATGGAATCTAAAAAAAAAAAAAAAAAAGGTTCTGACGAACCCAGGACAGGAATAAAGATGCAGATGTAGAGAATGGACTTGAGGACACGGGGAGGGGAAGGGTAAGCTGGGACGAAGTGAGAGAGTAGCATTGACATATATACACTACCAAATGTAAAATAGATAGCTAGTGGGAAGCAGCTGCATTGCACAAGGAGATCAGCTCAGTGCTTTGTGACCACCTAGAGGGGTGGGATAGGAAGGCTGGGAGGGAGATACAAGAGGGAGGGGATATGGGGATGTCTGTATACGTACAGCTGATTCACTTTGTTATAGAGCAGAAACTAACACAACATTGTAAAGCAATTATATTCCAATAAAGATGTTAAAAAAATAATCCACTTTTGTTTTATGCATTAGGCACCCATGTAAAGATTTCAATTGGAAAAAAAGATCTTCTGATTTATGCCACCTAGTGGTGACTGAGATAAATATGACTGCTGGCTTAAAAAAAAAAGATTTGAAGGTATCTGTACTATAAATAAGGCTTAACTGGGAGAAAAATGTTGACAATGTGAAAATATCTATTACTACATATCATTTAGATTACAGGTATTCAAAAATACGATATTTCAGTAAAATCAGTTCGGAAGATTAATTTAAATAAAGCCAGAAGAGTAGCTTGCTGCCTACATGAGCAAGCAGGATATCTGATGTGTATTCTAAGATGACACCTATGTTTACATCTATTATGCCATATCAAACACCACCTTAATTCAATCAAGATTTTCATTATGAAGAGTTCCTTAAAACACAAAAATTGGGTTACAATTGGAAAAGGGGTCAAAATAAAGGGGCATTGAAGGTAAGGCGAGTATTCTTGAATGATGAGGAATACAAAAACAAACCAAGAAACGAAGGTTCCTTAGAGGCAGGATTAGCCACTCCCACTACGTGCAAGATGGAAAGAAAAGGGACGAGGGGGCAATGTGGGGTACGAAGAGAATGTAAGAGGAGTCCTCAAAGGGCCTGGGTTCTACTCCTCGGCTCTCAGAGGGTGCCCCTGAGTAGAACACACTTAACCTTTCTGAACTCCCAGACCCATATCTGTAAACAACAAAGGGACCCCTTTAAATTCGAATATTCTATCAGGCAATCACCACAGGAAAAATATTCCTGAATCCTTAATAAAAAAAATAACTTTGGTGATACCAACTTAGTAAAACAATCCAGAAACAAAATAAGTAACAGCACTTAACGCATTTCCTGGCACACAGTTAAGTACTTCATCAATATTAACTACTAGCAGATAGGAGACTTAGGGAGATGGTCAGAGAGGGGAAACAAAAGGAACAGAAAGAAGAAGAAGGGAAGATGAGTCTAGCATGCAGTATTTTCTAGCTCCAGCTCTCACATTATCACACATTTAAATACCTTCCTCATAAGTGTGAACCAAAAATACTCTTATCATCATTCTGTATGAGATACTTCTACACTTAAAGAATTATCACCTTTTGATAAGAAGAAAAATGGTCTCTTTACACTCATTTTTATTAAACAAATAAGGCTGGTAGTGGAACTTTTTTTTATTTAATGCATAAACATATAATTCTCTTTATTAGAGAAATTGTACATATCGGTGAATATGGTCAATGGTCACATCTATGGGTTAATTCTTTAAAAATCAGAACCAATAATTAGGATAGAGTCTATGCTCTCTTTGTTACATTGTGAAGTGTCTTGTGTAGTCATATTCTATTGTTGGAATGACAGCTTGTACAAATTTCAAGAAAATTAGAAGATACCTAAAGGTCTTTAGCTAAGGAAAACAGATTGGTAAATAGTTCTATGATTTAAGCTAACATTGTAAATATCCATTTTATTACGCAATAACTCCTCAGAAAAAATACAGAAGACAAAATCTTAAATCGACTATATTATATTAAAAAAATTCATTCATGCAATTGGTGTCTATTCAACATGAGGCTCTCTATAAGAATGACTGACCCGGCCGCATTTAATATTTGCATGTAAGACTTCTTAATGAGTACAAGTCCATATTAGCCCAAATATTTTAATATAAAAATAAGGACAAGGTTGTACATGTTTAAATGAGTGGGAGATGGTCTTTTTATTGCCTATAAGTTTGCTAGAGTATGTTAGAAAATGAGACAGTGTAAAGAATATAAAAATACTGAAGGAAAAGAACAAAAAATAAGTAAAAACCCTCCATAAGGAATGATTCTTGGTTAGTATATGTACTTGCCATATACTACACTGGAACAGTCTTTAATAAATCTGCTATACTGGACTGTCTTCAATAAATTCCTGAATGTTTTTCTATGTTCCACTGTACTTAGAAACATTAAGAGATTAATTTTTCTCAGGGGAATTGATGACAATTATGAATTATATATAGAGTCTTCCAAGTTGCTACACAGCTTCCAAAACAGAGATGAATGCTCAAATTATGCATAATAGAATTTTAAGAGTAATTCTGGTTTGGACCAAAAGTTCTTGGTTTGTTTCAGTATCAAACCAGCCCAATGTTTCTCTGAGGCACACATTCTATTAGCAATGCTTAGGTTATCTGTAGTTCCAAGACAGTGGTGACCCCTCAGTCTCCATCTAACACTGAGTGGCAGGAACCACCAAGTCGAATGTCAATCTAGCATCAAACTAATTCAAGCTATTTGGTATTTAAATCATTGACTCTTGACTGCTTTTGATGCATCCATGCTATGGGTACGTGTATTTCAGGATCTAGTAGTTTACTTAATTCCTCTTGTCAACCCCAGAGAAATAAAGAGGTGCTCTTATCTGGAGAAAAATGAAAATACTATATTTGAAGACTACCTGAAATAGATTTCAGGTGCTTTACTTTTTAATTAACCTATTTATTTAATCTGAATTCTTTCTTTGCTTCACAGAGACCTCAGACTGACAAAACCCAACTATACTTTTACCTGATAGAAAAGTACGTTTTTGATAACATGTTAAATCAGAAATATACTTGAAAAGATATTCACGTGTTATCCTCTAAATTCACAGGTTATTCATCTTTCATCAACAGATTAAGCGCTTTGAGTTTCTTTTCCATAAAGAGTTCACAGTTGTGGAATTGCACACTCTCAGCCACTGCCTCAACAAACAAAAGCACTTGGCAAGCTGCTACCTAGAAGTACATATTGCTCTGAAGCTCTGTAACAAGGCAGAGCTAACTGGTGCACATAAGGACATGTGCTTATCAACTGAACAAGGCTAGAACTATCAAAATGTAACATTTTCTAAATAAATTAAGGACTTCCACTAAGACTTCCAGATATGCGGGGCTAAAATAAGTTATACTACTGTGACTTAAAGTTTATACTAAATTTCCCAAAAGGGGGGAAAAAAAAAAATCCCAGAAGCAATTTGCCTCTAGTCGCATACACAGGTAAGGATACATATGAACACCAAGTTCTCCCCCTCCTTCTGCAACAGTTTCAATGATTTTCTTCATCACCTCAGCATGCCTAAAAGCAAAAGTACATATCTTATTAGTATAGATCAATTGGATCAAAGTAGGAAAAGCAAGTTTTTGTTTGCGAAGAAACCTACGTTGTTACCGTCTGTGAATTAATTTTAATATATAACAGTACTATTGTAAAATACTCTCCTCCCTACTCCCCAACAAGCCAGATTGTTGAGTCATGCAGACAGTTTTATTGCAGCCATGGTAGTCACAAATGAACACAATGGGACTAGTTAGCTTTCCTATAATGGGGGCGGAAGGGGGGTAGGGCAGAAAATCAGAGAAAGGGAAATCATGCCAGGGCATAAATGCAGAGCAAGGGCTTTCTGCTCTGAGAAACAAAAAAGAATCTAAACAGGCAAATTCAAAAAAGCTAGATGGTAACAGCTGGTCAAAAAAAACACAAAGATATTTATAAGGCTGTGATTTTGCCTCTTTAAATGTTTAACAGAGAGTAAACCAAAAATGAGTTAAAGAAAAGCCAACTGGTCAGAGTTAAGAGGTTTATATATTTTTTTTTCAGATTAAAATTATCTGATTCTATTTAGAAAAAATTTTTTGGCTTTATATAAAGAAGGATATTTATCTGAAGTTTTCCACAAATTTTGTTGTGGCCAACTGGTGAATCTCCTATGCTATAGAAAAAGGAGGCATCAAAGTAATTGCCTCAGCATATACTTGAGAAAAGGGCACTGTACAAAAGAAATGAACTTTTACACGTATCCTGGCTTAATTAACACCACTTCAATTTTTATGAGTACAACCTTCATGAAAGAGGCAGTCAACTTAGAAGATGAGAATAAATGTACTGGCCCTGAGAATATGAAGACATAACCTGAGGCAGCCAACGGCAAGGCCTAAAATGCCCTTGCAGTCTCATTTTATAGGCCCCCAGCTTTTTTTTGCCTTATTTACATTATATTCCATAATACAGTCATTTACTAAAATGTTTAACATCACCAGTTAAATTACTTATCTCTTTTTCCCACTGAGTAAAGTTTATACTTCAGAAAGAGACCTGCCTCAGTTTGATAAGCTCTGTCCTTAAACTCTCAAGCCACAAGAGGAACCAAAAAAATAACTCTCAAAAATGAAAACCTTTTAGATTAGATAATTTTAGATAGTTTTAAACTAATGACTCTTGAAATACTTTTCACAGGTAGCATTATTAACACTCTTAACATAAATAAACTTGAAAAATGAACTAGACTTCCTATGGGATAGATTTTTGGAATAAAAAGGTTGTTAAAAATGAGAAGAAAATATTAAAGGATTTTTTAAAACAAGACTGTTGCCTCTAATTAGTCAATGGAATATCAGAGTTTGTATCTGAAAAATACTGTTACCAAAATTGCTCAATGATTTGTAGAAGTTACCCATTAGAAATAACTGAAAGAATTTAGCATGTAACTTTTTTTCAAGGAAAATTCTAAACAGATCATATATATAGATTCAGTTTCACTTATTTGGCCCTGTGAAAACACATTAATACAAAGAAATCCCAAATTATAAAATGTACTTGATTTGGTAGGGCTGAAAACCTCTTAATTGAAAAGTAAAGGAATAGAAATTCTACATACATCTCCCTTCACTAACCGATAAAAGGAGATAAATAGGTCACCTAGAAAAAGCACAGTTAACTTTACATTGCACGTTAGCAGAAAGATATATCACAATAGAGCAAACCATGTCTAAATGATTAGTATTTTTTAATCTAAAAAGGATCTTCCAAAGTATTCTTGGAGCTAATAACAGGAGTGAAATCACAAAGATCTATACTGTAACTAAACACACACAAAGGACAAAAATTATTCTTAATGAATTTAAACTTAAAGGAAATTGGTAAGGTTTTTTTTTTTCTTTGTCTTACATATTATTTAAGCACAAAAACATTCCTAAGGAAGACAAAAGAGAATTTTATTTATTAAGTAAATTTTTCTGTTCGGGCACCATGTTTATACAGACTCCCAAGTAGTAAATCCATGAAGTATACACACACACACACACACACACACAGACACACCTGCATGGGTGAACTGAACACATAGGAGGTGGTGGAAGATGAGGGTGATTTTCAATGGTCACTGTTTTCTTCACATGATCTTGACTGATGTCTTCATACATGTGCTCAACTGTTAAAGGCTGCCGTTGCTAAAACCATAAAAAGTGCTTTGAAATTACTGTTTAAAAACTTTTAGGCCTAAACTTCAGGGTTTACACTTATCCCCACCTCCCACATCACTTGCAGTTCTGAATTCTATACTATTTAGAATCACCAGATTATTTTGGGCAAAGGATTTATTTACACCAAGTAGGGAGGGAGGGAGGAGAGAGTCTGTCCATCAAGGCTATGTGACATCAGCCACCATCTAATAGAGAAAAGATCCCACAAAAAGGCAGGTTCATGGCTATCAAAACATTTTATAACTTTATAACATCTTTTAGGCCGATTTTGTTTTATTTTCTTGTTTCCCATTTATAGTCATTGGAATGACAGGTTAAAGAAGTTATAACTTTATTTCAGTTATCCTTTAATTCTTATTAAGTGAAATTCTTAAGGAAAAAAACTACATGCAATATGATCATTCTGCAAATGCCTATATATCCAATAGATATAATCCCAAACAAAATTTAATACAACAAACCAACTTCAATTTTCCTCACATTTTGAAGGGATAAATAAGCTCAGGGACCAAGAAATAAATGTAACAGATTATTTCTGTTTAATTCTTAGCAGCGGTGTTGTTACAATGAATAATTCACAGTTTCTTCAAAATAAGAATAAAACTCAACATTAATCACAAAATTATAAAACAAATGATTTGTAAAATTTAAAAGGCAAAAGTATATATCCATGGGCCTAATGACAAAAGAATTCAACACAAAAATTTTAAATATTTACATTAAAATGTCTGTCTTTATTTTTACCTCATCATAGCCGAACAACCATAGTCGGGGTGTCTGGTAATATTTATCATAAGTGATGTAAAGGTCATAAGTTCTGGTTTGCAAAATAGCATCTTCACCTCCAGCATCAGTTTTAGCTTTACAAGCTTCTACTAGTTTCCTTGTATCTAGAGTAGCCTGGTAATAGTGGAGAAAAATTTACAACCATTAAAATCACTATGAATGTCATGTTTTAGAAAATCTATTTTTCCCATCCCATATATTTTTTATTCAACAGCAGATATAACAAAATGTAAAGCTAAAATGTTATATACTGTAAACAATGTACACATACTAAAAACTCATCTGATAGATCAAGATATTAAGAATACTAATCCCCAAGTTTACTCATTAAAAATTAACTAAAGAAAAAACTTGATTTACAAACCTCATCTGTTTCCAACAATCCACTCTCTTCATATTCTGTTTAAAAAAGCAACAAAAGATTAATCAAGTTCAAAGTAATTTCCTAAACCAAATTACACATTACTTCAGAGTACCATTCAAAACCTGGGTTTTTGCTTCTGTTCTGACTGAAGATATTGAATAAACATGAGGGAGCTAATTCTATACTTCTAAAGCGGCAGACACTTTACGTGACAAAGCCAGAGAGAGTTAGCAGGCTTAAGGCTTGGTCTGTGCTACGACAGTCTATTACTAATACCAATTGGCACAATAATACTGTAGAGCCTTAGGTGACTCCATAGGGTGCACAAGGCTATTTATAGAATTGCATAAAACGTGCTCGTTAAAGTCATCACTGACTTCCACTTGGCTGAATCCAGTGGTAAATTCCCAGCTTTCATCTTAATTGACCTCTCAGGAACATCTGGCATGATTTATTCCCTCTTCCTTGGAACGTTTTCTTTCCTCAGCCTTTAAGATACTACATTTTCCTGGCTTTCCTCTCACCTCACTAGCTTCTCCTGCACTATCTCCTATGCTGGTTCCCCTTCATCATCTACAGTAACTACGGGCTCAGTTCTTGGACGTTGTCTCTTCTTTATCCACACTTACTCCCTTGATGATTTCATCTAGTCCCAATGGCTTTAAATGCTGATGACCCTTAAATTTATTCCCTGACTGCAAACATGGATACCTAATTGTTTACTTATGACTCCAATGAATGACTAAGGAGCATAGCAAATATCACATGTCAAAAACTGAGCTCCTGACTCCCCCTCCAAAGCCATTCACTCCTACAGTTTTCCCCATCTCAATAATGACATCTTTCCAGACGTTTGGGTCAAAAACCTTGGAGTCACACTTGAGTACTCTCTCTCCCTCATGTCACATCCAATCCAGCAACAAATCCTTTTTCGGCCCTACCCTCAAAATATGTCCAGAATCTGCAGTTTCTCATCACTTGCAATTCCTACTCGAGCCCATGCCACAGTCATTTCTTGCCTAGATTATCAAGATAGCCACCTAACTGTTGTCCCTATCCCTTCACTCTATTCTCAACACCGCAGTCACAGTGATTCTGTTGAGATGTTAAATCGCGTTCTCAGTTGTTCCTCTACTTAGAAAAACCCTCCAATGGCTTCTTGTCTCACTCTGAGTTAATGCCAGGGCCCTACACGACCTGTCCCCGGGTTACCTCTCTGACTCCATGCCTTATTACTCTCCCCTCTCTCCTCTCTAGACATAGGAGCCTCCTTGCAGTATTTTATACACGCCACACATGCTCCCACTTCAGGGCCTTTGCACTCTTCCTCAGATATCCAAATAGCTTGTCCGTTCACTTCCTGCCAGGCTTTACTTAAAAGGCATATCCTCAATGAGGTTCTTCCTTGACTAACCTATTTAAAAATTACAACACTCATCGTACTACAAGACTCCCTATCCCCTCCCACCTTTATTTTTCTCCCTAACACTTATAACCATCTAAGACAGTATATGTTTTGCTTATCTACTGTTTTTTGTCTGTGTCCCCTAAATCAAATATTAGCTCCGTGAGATCATGTCTACTGCTTTATCTCCAGCACCAAATACAGTATCTGATACATAGATACTGTATTGCTCGATAAATATTTGATGAATGATGGATGAAAATTAACTGTTATATTAGATACCAACAACACTGTTTTAAGCAAAATTCATATATAGCAATTGTTTCTTTAACTCTATCCAAGGGAAATGTAACAAACATACTAAAAGGCTGCCAGATATTTAAGGCAGTCCCACAGCTTGTACTCTAAAAACAGTGCTTTATTCATAAGGTTCCCCACTCCAACCGGGACAACTGTATGCCATTCAGAGACAAATGGAACCCAGAAAGAGTATTTGTACAAGAAGGTGGTTCTGACAATTATGAGACATCCACGTGGAAATGAAACTAAACAAGTAGATGTGAAGTTCAGGAGATCTGGGTTGGGGGTTTAGACATGGATGTCTTGAGCGCAGAAATGGTCTATGACGTTGCTGTGAGCAATTTCGGTTACAAGTAACACATTTGGAATTCCTCAAAGAATAGGAGTATACAATGGAAATAAGGACAAGACTCTTACTAGAATTCAGGAACAGATATACAGCTAGGTTTCACAGAAACTCAAAAGTAATTTAGGAAACAAAACTGAAAAAGGTACTTTTAAGTAAAGGCTACTCTGGTTGATTAGGCTATGCCGTCACCTCCTCATCATCGAACACCACTTGCCATTATGGTGCTTCAACTCTACTGACACTACCTTCTACTTTTGCATTCTCTCTCACTAAATCCTATGTATTGGGGGGATTTAGCCACCTTACAGCCTCCAAAATACCTGCCCTGTCTTTTTTATATCCTCTTCCTTTTTCCAACTAACCCTCTCTCTATACATACACATATTCATATTTAAACTCTCACAGAGAATCTAATGTAATTTATACACCATTTTTCCTGTCGTAAACAATTCTGTGCCAGACCAC